>NW_017728924.1:6498613-6521609 GCF_001723895.1 Crocodylus porosus | reverse complement strand
ACAGAGGTATCCGTAGGATTTTTCAGTAGGTGTACGTGATATAGGAGCACAACTCTATTTCACTTTTGAAGGAACTTGTGCTCTAAAATGATTTAGGATTAGATACACTATTGGATTTTGGCACCTAACCCAGATTTAGGGTCCTCAGTTCCACCAGTGTTCTTTATAGGATATGTTCCCAACACCACAATGTGCAGTATCCAACACCTTTAAGTGCAGGATCTAATGGTGTCAAGACCTGGGACACAGGCACCCTTGACAAACCCACTCAGGCTTTCTTATGTATAAAGAACAGTTGGCTCAGCAGAAGAGGTACAGTATTCAAGCAAATACCCAACGTAAAAGTGATGACTCCAGTTAGCAGTTTAGGTTTCCAGGTGCCAGGTTGATTCAGTGTTGGATAGTGTCTTTTGCAGTGATTCTTGTCAAGTCTTCAAAGTTAAATCTAAATCTTTCTAAGTTATAAATGATTATTGTATCCATAATTAGCTAGGGCATATTTTCTTTTATGTTAACAGAATACAGATGTTCATGTAAATAAGCGTAGCTCACACCTGATTTGGGAGATGAAGTGGGGGGGGACCACTTTGCGTATTATATATTCCATTGTATGATGGCTTATTTTGCATCACAAATCCAATCAATATTTGGCACTGAGTTCATTATTAATACCTCAAGATCCCTCTAACCCTAACAACCTAGTCTAAATCATGGATAGCTGAATGCATATTTACACAGAAGCTAGGCTCTCCTCCTTGTGTAACAGGAGCATTCTGGTTCACTGAGCATGAGTTAAAGAGCTAGAAATGCATAGACAGTCTGTATAACAGTAGTGTAGGACCATCTTCTCTCGCTAGATTTCACCAGGGGTAACTAGGAAGTTAATCCCAGTGCCATCAATGTACGTGAAGACACCCGAGCCCATAATATATCTTATTATATTATACCCCACCAAGGGTTTCCTGGTTTTCAGCACACTTTCTAATTGAATCCTTCCATGTGCAAGTATATGCATTATATTACAGTAATTCTATTCTATCATATATAATACCATATATGATAATGTATAATATCATCTCAACACTTTTTGAAATGTTTTTTTTATATATATATACACACACACACACACACACCCCTGCTGCAATTCCTCATTCTTGCTATAGTCTTCTGCATATGAATGCCTCACCTTCTAGCAAGGAGGAGGACAAAAATGTTCAAAAGGTTCATTTTAGAAGAGATGGTATGTAACTCCTTGAAAACTGCAATAAAAAAAAAAGCATCCTATTTGTAAATGAAATTGCCGCTTGTTCTCTCAAAGCCAATCATCTGAGAAAAGTCTGATGCAGGTTTTTAACATTTTCTTGCTTCTTTCACTTCTGCCAACATGAACTCTCGCCTTCAGAAATGATGAGTACAGCCTACGGATCTCCTGGGTGTGAATTTCATGGTGACAGACTTACCTGGCTAAGGATTGGGAATATCCTATTTCCACGGTCTTTTGACTAGAAAGAAAAATATTAATTTTAGGAAACCATCTGTTTTCCTATGATAAAAATGATTTTCTCCATGAAATTGGCCGCGCTTGTTTACCTAAAAATACCAAAATAGTAAACAGTGCAACATTTTTAATTGCTTTGGGGGTGCGATTTTTTTTTACCTTATAATTTTTCTTCTCTTTAACCAATAGGCCCCATCTGCAAGTTACTCTTAAGGCATGATTAATCAGTTAATCACACCTTAAGTTGTGACCAAACTACATATTGAACCAATTAATGGTGTGATAAAACAAGCAATAAGCTACAAAAAATTTGAAATAACTTGGTAGCTTATTCTTATCATGCCATTAGTTGAACATGTAGCCAGGTTCTCCCCTGTGGCTGGGAGCCCCATCAACTGAGGGGGAGGCCAAGATTGCAAGCCTGGGCTCCCCATCCATCAACAGTAAGGTGTGATCAGATGTGATGCTGGATCCCACAATCAGGCCACCTGCCATGCATTTGTGGTATGGCAGGAGATGTGATTGTATGGATTGCACATCACATCCTATTACACCCTTAGCACACCATCGGGGTCCCTATGTCACCTTAGCACTACCTCTAATCAAGAGATTGACAGAGAACTAGAGATGCAACTATTTATTTAGCTTCTCAAGCACAGACTTGAGAAGCTGTGTGACCGCCTTTTACTCCCTGTAGCCCTACATACTTTCAAATGTAGAACAGTATTTCAGAGCCTACATGTATATTTATACAAAGGGTTAGGGGCCCACGTGGCAGTGCTTGGAACTGACACAAATGCCTGAACCCAGGCTAACAAACAGCTTCAGCTCTCTACTGGGAAAAAGAACTGGTGCCACAGGGACAGACTTTATCTGTGTTGTAGGAACCTGGCACAATGTGCCTCTACCTGGCCTCTGAAGCCCAGGTCATGCCTTGATCAAGACTCTCCACTTGGGCTGGCCTCATTAGAAAGACTAACACTGAGCCATGAGTTACCAATTCATGTTTTCCCATCTCTGTTTTCTAAGTTGTCTCCAACATCAAAGCAGGCCTCATTGCATCCATAAGTCCTCCTTTGTCTTAAACATCACACTAGGCTTCAGGTCCTTCAGGCAATGCTCCCTGATTTGGGGTTCATTCCTGCATCAGGTCTGGTCACATAGGAAATGACCAAAATTAAGTAGGGGCTAGATATCATTTCAACTCTATCCATCGGCTCTTTCTCCAGGGGGGATGCATTTATACATCCAAGGGTAGTAATGCCTAGAAGTTCTCAGATTCTGCCCCAACTCTCCCATTTCTAGGAGCCTAGAAGAATTTGTGTATTCCTCACCTCCAAGAGGAAGGATTACACTACCTGACTGAGCAATAGGTCCAGTGGCCTGAGGATCAGTTTTAGGAACCACTGGAAAACATCTGTGCACCAAATCTACTTAAAGAATTCCATCAGAATCATCCTAATAAGCCTGGTCTGAAGGTACCATGGGTGGAGGCGATACTTTCAGATTACTGGCTAGGTGGCAGTCAGCCTTGACCCAAGTTCTCCCCAGCTCAGGCCCATGAGCGATCATCAGTCAAAGAACCCCTCTCAGCTCAGTCATGGCAACCACGAGAGTGGTTCCCATGAGACTGGGTACAATGGCAGTAGCATTTAGGTTATATGAAGGGCAGCATTTGCAGTTGAACCATAACTAGTCATCTCTGAAGCCTGCCTCTCTCCGGACCTCTGATTTGTGTCCTGATTGATGATTTCTGCCTCCTGACCCTGGCATTTTGGTTTCAGACTTGGGTGCTAGTATTTGGGCTGCACTAGCCAAATCTTTACAACAAATGCAGTGGAGGAGTAAACAGAGATAGCCTCGCTTGAAGTGTCTCCAGCCTGCAAAATGGTTGTAATAATTCCTCACACTGAAGGGAACTTTTGCATTTCAATGCATTGTGTGCTCCTAGCAAGACCACATCATGGTTAGCATGACTAATTCCTCCATAGTAGACAAGGCCTTTTAAAGCAATGGAGCTGAAGGCTATGAAGCCATGCAAAATTATTCAGCAATGTTGTTCCTATAATTGTGATAGATTAGGAACTTTTACAGGGCTGAATTAAATTTGGGAAATGTCTGGCTTGTACAGACCAGAATACATTTTTATTAGCTACAGCTTGTTTTGTTTACTGCTTCACTGATAAATAATGGAACTATTATGTAGTGGAGGATGTTGTCCCATATACCAGGTATCTTACTGGGATGTGCCAGATGCTTAAGAGAATCAATTAAATTAGATAAGGAAAAGACCTAAAGCAGTCAGCCAATGCAAGTTGACTCCCTATAGTTTATTTTCTAGTGCTGTGGGCCACTGAGCTTTCTCTGTATCAAACAGTAGAGGTTTCTTCATTCCCACTATAAGGACAATACACGCTCTAACAGACCTCTCACCATTAGGAAGATTTTCCTGGAAAGCTGGCACAGCAGAGGAATACAAAAGCCAAAGATTCCTTTTGCTTTGACATAGACATTGCCCTTCAGGAGACTTATGAGTAAATGCATCCAATTGAAAGCACAGGAACAATTTAGCACAGGAAACAGAATAAAATAACCCAGTTTGTAACCTGCATTTCAGAATTAACATGCCCAGGGTCCTTGCAAATCTTTCACCGCAATTCAATGGATGCATCTACACGTGCGCTTTAGTGCACAGTAGGCTAATTTGCTGCGCAGTAAGGCATCACCATCTCCACATAAATGGTAATTAAGCTGATGTAGGCTAATTTACTGCACCATCAGATAGTCCAGTCAGACACTAGTACTATCTGACGGCAGAGAAATTACTGTGCTTAAACACACGTGTGCATGGTGATGTCTGGATTAGTTTACTCCGGCTCAAGTTGCATCAGAGTTTATTCAGTCACATTAACTGCACATGTAGACATACCCAATGAGGACAAGTTGCTTGCATATTTGTTTAAATTTCAATTTGAACTATCCAGTTACTCAAAGAAGCCCTTCCATTAGCCTCAGGTATTGGGTGGGGAGGGCTACATCTAAATATACAACTTCCATTTTGTAAATGCCATTTTATTCCCTTTGCCCAATTTCTGTCAGATTGACTTTTCCCAAGCAAGCTTGGCTATTTGAGCAAAAGCAAAAGTGAGGTGCAAATCACAGCAGGTAAATTTCATTATGGTTTCGTAGCTCCGTGGGAAAGAAACGACCTACACTGAAGGAGTAAGCGAAGGCAGAGCCATAATGATCAGAAAGACAACTCTGAAGCAAACAGAGAGAAAGATTTATTTTGTTCTTAGAAGGCTGTTTAGAAAGGGCAGCATCACCTGCTGTAGACAGACTTGAAAGGCAAAAATTGTGTCTTTTGCTTTTGATACGGATGAATTTGCAGATTCAGACATAAAGGCTTTGTTGGTTTATACAGAACATGCCCAGTAAAACAGACCTTCTGTGTAGCAGGTCTCTTCTGATAAGACATCACCATGATTTTTATGACTTGACTAAGATGCTAAGACCTTACGGCTTTGAGACAGAAACTGAGTTTTGTCTTTTCTTCTTTTCGGTAAGCCTAATATTTCTGGTAAAGCTCATAATGAGGCCGCCATGCTGTTTGATGACATGTTTCCAGAACACCATATCCTACTGCGGAAAACAAAATCCAGGAAGGTGGTCAAATAAGCTGCCTTGACACAGCTGGCTTGACAGAGCTTTTCAGTGATGGGGTTTTCAATACCAGCAATCCTTTACACACTTCTCCTATGAAGTGGCAAGTGCAGCATTCCAAGCTGGCCTGCTAGAGGAGGCTGATTTTAGCTGTAGCACTGCAGATTCCTTGCCCACATCAGCGAGTTATTCAATACCGCGAGAGGCCTTTATGCACCTACACTGCACTTGTGTGTGACAACATCTCAATACATCGTGGATGTCTCCAATATTTGAGCGTGTTAATTGAACAGGCGATGCCCTTGAGATGGCTCAGAGTACTCCTACCATTTGATCCATTTGCATTCACAAAAAGGGAGCTGGTGCACTGTCAATTGAGCTGACAACAGTGACATGTTTCTACTAGTCTTCTATCATCTGCAAATGCAAGCAGCTGCCTGTGGCTCAGGCAGACTGTGCTTTTGTAGCTTATGGGTAGCTTTGGAAATATCATGCCGCTGTAATGGGAAGACGTGTCGTGCATGGCTTCTGCAAATATTGTCTGTCTCTGTTCCCGCGCCTTGTGTCAATCAGATGGTACAGGGGGAGCCATCTAATTAAATGTGTGTACGAGACTTAGAAGCGGGCTTGAGACCTTGATGTTTGAGTTTGGAAGGATTAGTCTTACTCAAAGCAAACAAGCCAGTACAGTTTGTAACTGTTTGCAGCCATCTTGTTTATGCTACTCGGCAAGTTACTTCTGAAAAGTGACTTTCCTTTTTTCAAATGGATTCAGTTTTTTTCCTAGCTGGAAGCTAGAGTCAGTGGTTGTCCTGGCCAAATTCCAAGATCTATACTATACTAATTATCTAATGGTCCCCCTGTCTTGTACATCACCCCATTGGAAACAACTATATTATTCCTTTTCCCCTGATCTGTTGTGTGCTGTAATTCCTATTAAATGTGTCTGCCTTTCACCTAATACATGTCTCCAATTCAGGGAAAATGGCTAGTACGCATGTACAACAGAAAACGTTCTGAAAATATTTGCACTTGGTTATACTTTGATTATTATGAGCTTCTGTTCTTTGGAAGGTGAAGGTGATCCAAAGATGAAATTATCCAAGCATGCTTATTGTTCCCACTAACTTTCACCTACTCAAGTTATATCTCTTTTTAATTATGATAGTTCTCAGAGATACTGCAGTAAAACCAAGTTCCTTATTTTTCCTGTTTATATTCACAACACCATGCTTTCCTTCTCCCCATAAATATATATTCGCCATGACAAAAATATATGCTTGTCTGGCATCTCTCATTTTAAAGGCTTCATTATTTATCCTTGTGGATCAAACAACTTTCCTTGCCTATTTATCAAATTTTAAAAGATCTAAGCCTTCCCTAGATAGAAAATATAATTTCTTCTTCCTCATTATTTGCAAGTACTGTTCCCTCTAAAACAATTTAATGAGAATAAGCCTTCCTTATTTTCTTGTACTAGATAGTTCTGCCATCAAATTTTAAGTGATTTTATTGGGTGTCACACCTTGACATTAATCTCTGATGTGTGATCTTTTAAATATGTTTTCCAAGCAGTTTTGTCATGAAGGAATAATTGCAATTGTGTTCTACTGCCTTTCCTATTTTCATCTTCAGCAAAAGAGATTAGGGTAGAGGCCATTAATTGCTTTCTGTATACTGGTCAAGAAATCTTTGTCAATTTGTGCTTCTGCATATTTTCCCCCAGTCAAAATTCATTAATATGTGTACATGGTTCTTTCATTATATCGGCAAAGTCTGATGAAGCTCTAAACATAATGGCAATGTTATTTGAAAACCTGAATTCACGCAAATCTTATTTACTGATCTTGGAACCTTTACATCACAGGTTTCTGAAGATATCCTCCCGGCAAGTAATGAGTTCAGGATAAGGACAAATGATCAAACTGCAGCGAGTTAAAAGGGACTAGGGGCTGGCTGCTGAGAGGCTGATGCACAGTAACTGTTCCTGTCTGCCCTAACCCTGAAGTAAGCAAGAGCTTAATTGCCAAGACTTCAGAGGTTTCATTCAGGGGTAAGCTGCCTTGGTTTAGCTTTCATTTACTGGGGTAAAAGTGGGCGCATATCCAGTCAATGGGCCTGTCTACACATGCAAATAGTGTGGGATCAATTTACTCTAAACTGCTCTTGAGTAAATTGTCCCCAGCATGCTTCTACATGTGCAGGAATGCAGAAGCAGATCTGCTCCTGCTAGCAACAGATCTGCTCCTGCTCCCTGAAGCCCTACACCAGCCCCCTACAACAGCCAGGGGGAGCTCTAGGTTCTTCCTGGGTGCTAGCTCAGGGCAGGGAGCATGGGACCAGGAGACAGCCGTCTCCTGGCAAGGGCTGGCACGTGGCTTCCTGCCCCAGGGAGCTGCCTGCTACCAGTATGGGCTCTGCCACCGGAGCCTGGGTGGGGACAGTGTCCCCCTGCCCAGGTAGCAGGGAGCTCCCAGCCCCCACTCCATGATCAGAGGGCTGGGGGGCTCGCTCTCAGCCCAGATTCTATGGTTGTGGGGCCTTGGCTGTGAGACAATTGTAGAATCTCCCAATCCCCACTCACCAGTGGTGATCGGGAAGTGGGGACTGAGAGCTCCCCTGCTGCCAGGGCAGGGGGGGACATTGTCCCAACCAAGTCTCCGGCAGCAGAGGCCACCCCAGCAGCTGGTAGTTCCTGGGGGCAGGGAGCAATCTCCTGCCCCTTGCTGTCTGGCTGACCGGGATAACATTTGTTCCCGGTCAGCCGTCTAGACATGCAGTACTATGCGGTAAGTAATTCTGAATAAATTTGCTACTTGTATTTGCAGGTAGCAAATTTACTCACAATTAGAGCAAATTACTGTGTAGTAAGCACCTTAATGTGTAGATGGTGATGCTTACTGCCCAGTAATTAGCTCTAATCTTGAGTAAAGCATCTCATGTAGATATGCGCACAGTGTGCCAAATGAGTTTTGCCAAGTTGGTGACCCCTTGATCTTTTATGCAAACCCTTAGTCAAATAAAGGACTATTGAAGAAACCTTTATCCAGGTAGAGAGTTGTTGACAGCAGTTAGGAAATTAGGATTTGGGGGTTCTAATCCCACCCTGTCAATGACTTGCCCTCCAGCTCAGGAAAGCACTTAAACCAGTAGTCCAATACATCCCCATTCAGGAAAGAATTTAAACGCATATGGCCACATTTTCAATCAATCTAATTTAGACTATCACCTTTCTAGGCAACTCTGGAAAGGCTACTGGTGATTCTGCACTCTAGGCATGTAAATGCCTTTCAAAACCTTGCCTGTATTTAAGTAATTAAGCACTTAAGTCCCATTAACTGGAAGGGTCAGTGGTGTCCTAGACAAGGATATTTTCTTGAATCAGGGCCTTACATTGTGTATTTGGCCAACTAACTTGACCAACCTCAAGCTGTCCATATTTTACATCCCATGCAAAGATGCTAATTAATTAATTAATTAATTAATTAATGTTTATATAGGTTTCAAGTGGTTAATCTTGGATCCTACTAGCATGCACGTACTAATAAGAGGAGCGCACACTATTGGGAACCAGTGCTCTCCAGTCGTAATCTTTAACTACTGATCAGCTACTGACTCAGCAAAGTGAGCGAGTGTTGTAGAGTCAGGTCCGTCCTGCTCCGAGAGTCTCAAATTACTGGTCTATAAAAAAAGCAAAGTATGAAGCCATATAATTTCACGCTTTGATAGAAACTTTACAGTTTGCTTCCAGATTGCTGTTGCTGCACTATTTATATAGCTATTTACCAATTCTGCAGTATTTATTAAAACTACAAATTGTCACTTTAGAAGTATTTGGATACACAGAATAGCTCATTGGCCAGCAGTCTCATGATAAATCCAGAAAGAATATTGTTCTTTCCATGAATAAAAAAGAGATTTTTGTGGCAAACCGCCCCCCCCAAAAACTATTACAGAAGTTAACCCTCTACATCCATTGATAACTTCTATGAATTTATCTTGAGTTAACTTGATATGTTCACAGTAATATAACCTCTTCTAAAGAGTAAATGTCTCTTTATGCCTGTGAATAGGTTTCTTGTATTTCCAAAAGCAAACAAAACATCTGAGCTTTGTCACTGAGAATTTAAGGAAGTTTTCAACTTGCTTGACTAGCAATTAAGTTTCTTTCCTGCCTAGTTCCCTCCAGAATTTTCTATTTTGATCCGTTCTATTCTCTCTCTTTTTCCAGTAGTTTATGCCCCATTGCACTTTCCATCAGGCCAAAATTGTTTGCTGAACTCATAAAAACACACTCACTGCACAGTTTTCTCTTTTCCCGAGATAGATTTACTATGTACAAGTGAACTTCGTAGAGAATTCACTTCCCAGTCCTGCTCTCACAAAAAAATGTCATCTTTATAGGTACTTTACTGGAGCTCCTACAGTAGCCTAAAGTAGGCATACGGCTGTTATCAAAATGTTTCCTTATACTGTCAACAGGCTCAATCAAGTGCCAATTGAATTCATCTTAGGAGTCTTTGAATTGATTTCAATGGAAATCGGATAATATCAATGTTTGCCTTCTTTCTGGATGGCACGTACTCGTATTCCAAATGTCTTGTAGACAACCTGGCAAAGAGTGTACAATGCTAATTCTCCATCGGAGTACCTAAGTCACCTATTTCCAGTGCGGCCTGGGAACTTTCATTTTCATTGGCCTGTTACTATATTATACGGTATTATACATCATCAAATATATCTAGTTTCTATGGAATACCAAAGTAAAGAGCTACATAAAGCTCTTTAACTGGCAGTGATTTATATCCAGCTTCTCTTGTCTGGCCTGTATTGTTTGCCCAATACTGTATTTCTTTTGCATTTATCAACTGGTTATGTACGATATTTTCCCCTAAATATAAACTGTATAAATCATTTAGAAACCCAAGGAGTCATTATCTTACTGGCTGCTGAGAATTAGTGAAGCTAATTTCCTGGCAGAAAATGTGTTCCAGTATCCAACCATTGTCTACACCTCCATTCGCATATTTTGTAGGTAAAAATATACGCACCATTTTTTAAAGTTATCATAGATAATGTTGTAAACCCTCACCTATATGTACCCACTCATACATACACACACACATATCTATGTATGTATGTACCTTAATATGTGTATGTATAAAATGTATATGGACCAAATCATAACTTATTGATTAAGCAGGTGTGAGAAACAAAATATGGATGGATTTGATTTTTAAGTCCCCATTTAGGAATCTCACAAGTAGTTTCTAGTATCTGTGCTCTAGTTCCAAAAGAGACTTCATATCACATTTTTACAAGCATTTCTGGACCTTAGTGTATTTGCTCTAAATGTAGGAATACAATTCCACGGAGAAGCTATTACAAGAATATCTCTGCAGTGCAGTTGGTATTCATATAATCTCCCAACACCTGACTCATGGTTCATGGGCTACTAATAACTGTATCTTTAAAAGAATGATTTACTGATAATTGTTATATGCTCTGGGGTTACTAGTTCATGGTAAGCATTTCCTACCCTAAAGCCACATACTAAAGTTAAAAATAGATTTTTAAAGTGTTAGGTTGGAATGTCTTAATACCACGAGCTGGTGTTGTATAGATTAACTCAATCAGAGATAGGGAAACAAACCCATTTACTAGTTTATACCATCGCTGAACTGGAATCCTGGAAAAGGAAAAGGACTCTTAAGACTTGCTAATGTACACATTACACTTTTTATTTAGTTATGGATAATGTTAATGCAAATTGAAAAAATGCTGTGATGGAAAAAGAGCTCTTATTTATTTATCACAAATTGCCTTACAAGCCTCCTGCGTATAGAACACAGCTGCACTCAAATGGTCACTACAGAACATTTTAGGGAATGAATCATGTAGTAGGTCGGCATTAAATAGGTACAATAAGCGTACATCTCTTCTGTCTTCCAAAAGGGTACTGAGATGAGAAAATGAAGTTAAATTGTACTTCTACCTGTGTTCTTGAATTAAAACAACTGTAATTGTATGCCACGTGAAACAGATTTTACGAAAAATAAAGAAGAACAAGCATATGCAATTCTGAATAAGATACGGAGGAGGAGATCCTGTCTGTATACATCTCTCCAACAGGAAAAAATTGATATTTTGTTCTGAAGTGTTAATTTTTTATGATTAGTGGGATTGGAAATTATTTCTATAGCTAGACCTGGTCAAAGATTGTCAGTCAAACTAGGTTTTTCCCATAAAAAGTGCCTGTTTCATCAAATCAGTTTCCAGACAACATATCTATTTCTGGGGGGGGGGTTATTTAAAAAAAAATAAATGCACTGGGTTTTCACTGAAATTCTGAAAACTTCAAAAATAACTTTTAAAAAATATGTTTTTCATCAACTGAAATCCAACAGAAATTGCACAAAAGATGGAAAATTTGGGGATTTCACCATTATTTTTATTTTTGTTCTTAACTGCAAAACATTTGAAGACCAGCATTTTCTCAATTGCAGAGAAACTTTTCCTTGGGCCAAATTTGCCTGGTCAGTTCTAGGTCCAATTTCCAGAGAAGCCATTGGGAATCTTTCCCTTGGCTTTAATGGACACTGAGTTTGGCATTTAGACTGGAACTTTGCAAGCAGCCTGGGGTGTCAGAGATCAAATTTCCTTGTAATCCAGTCTCTCCAAGCATAATCTTTAACTACTGATCACATTCAGACCACAAGAAATATAAATGACAGCAAGAGGATTCTGGACTAAAGCTCTTGGGCCACAGTTTGCAAAATGTTCTGAGATCCTTTGAACTAGATGAACTACTTAAGCATCAGAAGTGAAGAATCAGAAGTTGAAGATGCTATTAGCAATGAGCCCCTTAGGAAAATGGTAACAAAGAATAATTTGCAGTAAAGATGAAAACTTGATACCCAGAAGCCTCTGCTAATGTTTGCAACTGAAACTGATGCTTATGTATAACACCACTCCTCTGGCCATGGCTGTAAAGCAACACCGAACAACTGTGACTTGCCTGCCTATGGTAAGAACTGAACAATAACAAGCCAAGCATGCTACCAATTAAATTACTGCTAGCATGGCATAGCAAGTCTTAGCAATGTAAAATGCCACCAGCAGATGCATCAAGTAAATGGCAACCTAGCCTCTGACATCTGTAACACCTCAAATGCACTTGTAATGTTTCTAAGAACACCACCCGCAGCATATCCCAGGGCCAGGAAATGGATAAGAAAATTAAAATAAAATAGCAAAGGTTGTTTTGGGAAATATTCCTTCAAACACTGAAAACAGACTCTAATTAAAGTCCTTTAAATGAGAAGCTTGATGTTCATAACCATAGCAAAAAAAAACCCCCAAACCCCCCTGAAATGGAAAAAAATGCCAAAAAAATCCCTATCCCCTTTCTTAAACAATAATTGCAGAATATGAATAAGAACAAATGCTTTAATTTTAATTGCAGTTCATTCTGCTTATCTGATGAGAAAGAACACTTTTTAATTTGGTTTTGGGTGATCACTTGCATCTTTCCATTGACAGCATTGAAGGAGAGCTGTATAGACAAGATGGAAGTCTCAGGTTTTGTCACCTCCACAGGGAAATACACTGCAGTTCTGAAAACAGCCTTACTTGAAATAAAAACTGTCTGGTGCATAGGCTAAGAGGAATTCTCAGCTGCCATCCATCAGTAATGCAGTGATTCTCAAACAGGGTACCATGGCACCTTGAGATCCTTTCAAGGTGCCATGGGGCATAGTTAGCACTGCTAGATATGCAAACTTGATTCACAATATAAACCTAGAGATGCCAAATCAGACCCCACAGTGTTAAAACACTGGTCTGTTATGGTCCTTCTGAGCAATTTGCACCAAAATGATTGTACTTTTATTTTTCTGTCATTAAAAACAAGACTGAAAATAAGGACCTGAGGCAAGCCTTGCATGCATCAAGAGGTGTCTCAATCCTAAGGCAGTTGAGAACCACTGGTGTAAAGTGTCTGCAAACTTACTTGTGACCTGCAGGACAAGATGTACACTGAGAATGTGGACAGACCATTTTACTATGTGCAGAACTGGACCCCTCTAGACGTGCAGCTAAAGGTGCAATTGGAGCTAAAGTGCCAATCACACAATTATGCTTCCTGCCATGCCACACCTGCGTAGCAGGAGACAATTGTGCGATGACACATTAAATGATCCCACAAGCAAGCTTGCAGGCCTGGAAGCCTCTGCAGCTGAGGAGCTCCCAGCCACAGGGATGTCCCATGCACCCCTGCAAGTGGGAGATGCAGCTGCCATGATCCCTCAGCCTTGCGGGTTCACACACTCCTGGGGCTGGAAGACTACAGCAGATGCAATCTCTCAGCCCCAGGGGCTCCACACACCTTTGGGACTGGGAGATAACAGCCATGGCCTGCGGCTGCCAGGACACAGCCGAGTCCTAGCGCCAGGACGTGGACTGACAAGACCCAGCATCTGTCAGGACTTGGGACCCGGAGTTAGCAGCTGCTGGAACTGAGTCCTCTCAATTGTGGGGCTCCCAGATGCAGGGGGGACTCTGCTACATATGTAAATTAAAGCTCAATAGCAACCAGCTATAAAGTTAATATCCATTTTTGAGGTATAACTTCATAGCTGGTTAGAGCTTTTTATGGCCTGATAGATTTTCTTGCACATGTAGCTGGTCTGAAGGTAACTGTACAATTAACCATGTAATTGAGAGAGAGCTGTAAAATGTAGAGGGGGCTATAGAAGAGCTCTGAGGCTGCTCTAGAGTTGCATTAAACTTTTCTCCAGCTATGTCATGAGAAAGCAATAGAAAAGCAGTGCTGATACTTTTACTCATCTTCTCGGCTGTGCTGGCTACAACACACTAACCATTTCACCCTTTAAATAATGTCTTGACCATGAAAATGTAGGTCACCCATATCTTTTAAAACGAGGTTCCTACAACATGATGGTTTGTTGTACAGTCAGCCAGGGAAAGTGCTCTACGGCTGTGCACTAACAGAAATGCTTGAAAAATTCCCAATCGCACGACAATTTGAAGGGATCTGATGAAGGTGCTCCAAAGCAGAATGCCTTCACTAACATCTGCCAGTGCAGCTCTGCTCTTGGCGCTGTCATAAGAATGGGAGGGGGAGAAGCAAGGGGAGTGAGTTTGGTTTGGGATTTGCCCAGCCAGTGCTGGAGGGTGGGGTGGGTGGACTGGAGCCCTGCCAAGGTGGGGAGCTCCGAGCCACCCACTTCAGAGCAGGCTGGAGATACCCTGGAATGGGTATCCCTCCCCTACCTTCCCCCCATCCCATCCTGAGACAGCATGGGAGCTTAGAGACCGAGGTGTGCCGAGAGGATAGTCATTGCAGGCATGCAGCCTCTCCCCACAAATCAGCTCCAAAGTAGAGCTCGATCACTCGCCCTCCTGATCCAACAACAAATGTCTGTTGGGTCAGGAGGGTCAGTCTAACTGGGGGGGGTTTCAACCTTTTTAAATCTAAGTAGCCCCGGTAGCTGGATGCCAACCGGGGGGGGTGGGGGCTGGTAGCATGCAGCCAGACCAGATATGGAGCAGCGAGGTGGGGATTGTGCACAGGTGGGCAGGGAGCAGGAGCAGGAGCAGGAGCAGGGCAGGGCAGGGAAGCTCACTAGGCTGGTGTGTAGTGGCAACAGCCACTGCATGTGAGCTTTCCTGCCCTGCAGAGAGGCGCCACTGCCCTCGCCCAGTCCTGGCTGCACTCCTAGCAGGTGGCAGCGCTCCATCCCTGCCCACCCATGCATACCCCCTAGGACAAGTCCAAGTACCCCCAGGGGTACGCGTACCTCCAGTTTGCAACCTCTAGTCTAACTCATGGCACTTTCTGTGAAACAAAGTAAAATCTGCTGACTGGCATACAGCAAACCAACCTACTTTATTTTATGCCAGCAACCCACCCATTATGAAAATAATAACTAATGTATAGACACTTAGCTAACAAACCACCTGGCATACCTTGTCTTTTAAACCTGACAAAGGGCATTCTTAATGTATTAGCTGAATACATATGTTTTAAACTCTATCAGAATATTTATCTTGTTATTGTCACACAAGACAGAGTAATTAGTTTTACAACTTGCCACTCTGCCTTCCGGCACACGCGCAGTCGAATGGATAAGTTCAAAAGCACTGCTTCCAACTCTACCATTAGTCTCAGAGAAGTGAGAACTAACACTCCCCAAAATTAGACCCTAATAAAAACATTTTTATTTTACTTTAATTAAGATTCAGCAATGTTCTCTAAAATATTAATTAGGTTGTAGGTTCTTTCATGTACGAGACGATAAATAAAACATCTTTTATTCCCCCAAATACTGAAGATTTTACAGAATTATAGTACAATGTTTAAAAAAATATATCAAACCATGTCTCATTAACTGTAATCAATTGCAGCTCTCTCATTATCTACTCCTGTGCTGTAGGATTTACAATGTACACTCAAGGAACTGGAATTTACATTGCCCTGTGTGTTTTACCTCACATCAACTGAAAATAATTGAGGATCATTAAAAAAAAATAAAAGGCTCAGAGATATGTATAGAATGGCCTAAGGAATGTCCACAAAGCAAGCTTCGTCCAAAGACTATGACAGCTCCAGAGCTCACTCCCAATTTCTTGCTGAACTTTTTACTCTGTACCATCAAAAATAACCATTGGCTTGGCATCAGGCATCTGTAAAGGAAACATGATCCGTTCCTCCAAAGGCCATCGGGCACTGTTGTTTAGGGACCTTGTTCCTAGAGCATGGGAGGAAGCAGCAGCTAATCTGTTTGAAGGTGGGGGCACCTCTTGTCACTACTGAGACTCCTCTGGCTATTTTGGAAACAGTATCAATGAATGTCATGGGGAGGCCGAGTAGAGAAGAAAGATACTATGACATGAAGATGCTGAAGGGGAGTGAGGAAGCCAAAAAGAAATAAGAATGGGAAAAAATCTTTGGCACCTCTACACGTACAAGGTAAACCTCCCCTGTGCCTGCAGACCAGAGGAAACAATATTATTATTATCAAACATTTTGACAGCATCACAATACTATGTTATTCCTACAGTTCCCTTGTGATAAACTGGCTGGCTTACGCAGGATTGTTGCAATAAGTTAAAATACCAGGGTGGAGCAGTGAAAGCAGCTCTAAGTATTGCTTCAAATAATGGTATTAACATGCACGGTGTTTACCCAAGGCTCAGATTAGGTGCAATTGATTCATATATACTCCATTTCCAAGACGGACTTAGTTTTAGAGAGTAGATTGATTGCCACATCTGATCCATACATTTCAAGTTTGAATACAGCGGATTATACAGCATCAAGCATGCACCACTTTAATACTGCAAATCTAGTCAAGCTAATTCTGTTAAGTCATGTTGATCCATTAGCGGGTCTGTATCGTGGGAGGTGGCCAGTGGTCCCACAGGGTTCAGTTCTTGGCCCTGTGCTGTTCAACATCTTTATCAACTATTTAGATGAGGATGTGGAAAGCATGCTGGCCAAGTTTGCAGATGATACCAAATTAAGGGGAAAAGCGATTATGCTAGGGGTTAGGATGTGGATCCAAGCAGACTTCGACAAGCTACAAAGGTGCATAGAGAGGACCTGGATGCAGTTCAATAAAGATAAATACAGAGTGCTTCATCTGGGCAGAAGTAACCAGTGACATCAATATAGGTTAGGAGGAGATGTCCTGGCCAGCACAATAGCTGAAAGGGACCTTGGGGTTATGGCTGATCACAGGATGAACATGAGCCGCCAGTGTGATGCTGTAGTCAACAGAGCTAATAGCATACTGGGATGCATTAGCCCATGTGTCGTAAGTAGGGCTAAGGAAGTGATACTTCTTCTCTACTCGGTGCTGGTGAGACCCCAGCTGCAGTACTGAGTCACACTTCAAAAAAAGATGTAGAAAATCTTGAAAGGGTCCAGAGAAGGACCACAAGAATGACTAAGGGCCTGGAAGGCAAACCTTATGAGGAAAGACTAAGGGATCTGCGACTCTTCAGCCCGGGGAAGAAAAGACCGAGGGGAGGAGTTGGTGGCCATTTATAAGTATGTAAGGGGTGAATATCTAGAACTGGGGGAAAAACTGTTCACTAGGGTGCCCCAGGGGAGGACAAGGAGCAATGGCCATAAACTGTTAGAGGGTGGTTTCAGCTTGGATGTAAGGAAGAACTTCTTTATGGTAAGGGTGACCAGAATCTGCAGTAGATTTCCCAAGGAGGTGGTGCAGTCCCCAACCTTGGAAGTCTTCAAAAGGAGACTGGATGGACACCTTGCTGAGTTCATTTGATCTCAGCAGTATTCCTGCCCAGAGCAGGGGAAATGGACTCAATGATGTTTCAAGATCCCTTCCAGCCCTTAATTTCTCTGCTTCTATGATCTTTTCATTTATTTATACATACATATATGACTTATATGCTCTCTCCCTCCATGGTTTCTGCTACAGAGAATTTTTACTGTGCTCAAAACCTTTGCCAGACCTTTTTTAATTATTATTTTTCTCTTTTCTTAATAGGCCTATCTTCTATGATAGACCTATTAGTCACCACATTCAGCATTATACAAAAGATAGATAGATAGATAGATAGATAGATAGATAGATAGATAGATAGATAGATAGATAGATAGATATGGTGGGGGAAAAGCATGGCCCTTTGTAACACAAGTCATATTTTTTAACTGATAGACAGCAATTAACTATAATACATTACTGTAAAGTCACGTCAGCTTAAGAAGCTAAAAGTGTATCACATTATGAAAAATAGACTTTAAACTGCTTTGTTTGTTTCCAGGGCTTTTTTGGCTGGTTTATTTGTTGTTTTTTAAATGTTCAATTGATGTGATCCAAATCTTCAGAGAACCATTGAACTTATTTTATTGGTACTTTTCTCCCTTGCAACAGCAAATATTGATAAGCCGGTACATTGCTAAACCATATAGAGACGGATCTTCACTTCAGTAAATTAATCTGGAGTCCAGAAGTGAAAGCTATGAGACTACTGGGAATATAAGTATCTTTTGTATAATGCTGAATGTGGTGACTAATGGGACACAGGATAGAAGATAGACCCATTAAAAAGAGAGGAAAATAATAATAATAAAAAAAGAGGTTTGGCAAAGGTTTTGATCCCAGTAAAAATTCTCTGTAGGTAAGCAGAAACCTCTTCAAACAATACATATTTAAGCAGTGTAATCCAGGCAGAAGAATTGGTTGACAGTTGTTTAGAGACCTTGTTCCTAGAGCAATATATTTTCAAGCTTTGTCAAGGATGGAAGGCTTACCTGTGATATATGCTGGAGCATCGCCCAAATTTAAATAGTCGTTCACAGTTCACAGCATATAAAGCTAAAGAACCTATAATCACAAGTCCAGATTAACTACTGCTCTACACTGGTGTCTTTGATTCATTGAGCCTAGCACAAAAAGGTGCCCTATTCACCTCAGTCCAACATCAGTGATGAATAGTACCACAATTCCTATGTTTCCACAGTGTTTCAAAGTTTGTTTAATTACACAGTAGTTTCCATGCTGTAGGCAGCCTTCTGCTTGCTCTTCTACTAGAAAAAAAAAACATTATTACATCAGTTGAAGCAACATGTAGCAATCTGTGGTCATATCCTAGTGCAGCGGTTCTCATCCTTTTCAAAAATTGTCACCCGCCCATCAGACTCAAGGCACCGCCTTCATAACTTGTGTGAATTGGGAGGTATCCCATTTCAAAAACTAAGTTATTTATTGTAGGGTTTACCTCTTGCAGAGGGGGCAAGGTACCAGCCAGGTTTGAGATCCTGAACCTTACAACTGAAGCTTGAGCCTGCTTTTCACTGCTCATCTCCTCACCCCTTGCTTATCTCCTACCGCTTCCTCTGGTGCCCCTCACAGGATCTCTCAGCACCCCAGGGCAGCAGATGAGTATTTTTGCATTTCTGGAAAAAAAAAAAAATCACAGAAAAATTGGACTGAAAGGGATCTCAGGATCAATCCAACCCCCTGCTCATAGTAGAGCCACCCTAATCTGAACCATCACCAACAAATTTTGGCCAGCATATACTTAAAAACCTCTGGCAAGTCCACAACCTATGGTAGGTAACATGAATTAGCCATCCTCCTAAAATGTTCTTTCTAACATCTAATCTAAAACTTCCTTGTTATAGCCTCAGCCTCTTGTCCTGCCCCCTGTCGACACAAAGAAATGTTGAGAAGCCTTTTTATATTTGAAAACCATTAATTTTCTTCTACATTCTCGTCTCTATTTCTGGGTCTTCCAACCTTTCCTCGTAGGTCACGCATGCTAGACCTCTAGTCACTTTTGTTGTTCTGCTTTAGGCGCTTGCCACTTTCTCCAGGTCTTTTTCAAAGTGCAATGCCCAAAACTGACCACAATACTCCGGGTGCAGCTACGCCAGTACTGAATGAAGCAGGAGAGCCGTGTTCGGTGAAGTGCATATGACACGCCTGTTAATATATCCAGTATGCTACCGGCTTTTGTGCAACGATATTGCACAATTGACTTATATGCAGCTTGTGTTCCACTATAAACTCCAGGTCTTTTCCTGCAGTAATAGAACAATCAAATACGAATGGGGAACAACCGGCTACTTGCTCCCCATTTGTATTTGACCATCCCATCCTAAAAACAGTACTTCGCACTGGTCCTTACTGAATGTCATCCAATTCATT
This sequence comes from Crocodylus porosus, assembly GCF_001723895.1. Classification (NCBI taxonomy): domain Eukaryota; kingdom Metazoa; phylum Chordata; order Crocodylia; family Crocodylidae; genus Crocodylus; species Crocodylus porosus. The sequence continues at coordinate 6,501,740 of NW_017728924.1, read as the reverse complement.
TCAGACCATTTTTCCAATTAATAAAGATCATTTTGAATCCTAATCTTGTCCTACGAAGTGCATGCTGCCCTACCCAGTGTAATGTCATCTGCATATCTTAAGTGTGCATCCAGTTCTCTCCTAAAAGTCATTAATGAGGGCATTATACAGTGCTGGGTCCTGGCAAAACCCACTTGAGACCTCTCAGTTAGGCATTAAGATGCTGATGGCTACTCTTTGAGCATAACTTGTTTTTGAGCAACTGGGCAACCACCTTACAGTAATTTCATCAAGACCATATTTTATAAGCATCTTTATAAGAACGTCATGAGAGACGGTGCCCAAAGCATTGCTAAAGTCAAGGTATATCACATCCACCGTCCTCCCCTCATCCACAGAGACTGTCACCTTGTCACCAAAGGAGATCAAGTCAGTCAAGTATGACGTGCTCTTGACAACCCATGTTGTCCATTCCTTATCACTTGGTTGCCTTTCAGGTGATTAGATACAGATTCCTTGATTATATGCCCCAGTATCTTTCCAGGTATCAGGGTAGGCTGATCAGTCATTAAATCCCTTCCTGTTCCATTTTTTAAAGATGGGGACTACATATGTCCTTTCTCAATCATCTGGGACCCTATCTCAGAGGCATTAGCCAATGCTCTGCAATTACCGCAGCCAGTTCCCTGAGCATACCAGTATGAATTTCATCCGACCCTGCTCAAAACATCTACCTTACCTGAGTAATCTCAGACCTGTCCCTTCCCTACTCTGGACCAGGGGAGGTCAATCTTAGGAGCAACCAGTCAGATACCTGTGACCTAGCCGCATTGGGAACCACCACTCCCCTCCAGTAGGGTAGGAGAGGGAGAGAGGAAGAAAACTTACCTCCGGTAAACAGCACCAGCCACAGGGGCAGGGGGTGAGAAGATCAGCCGCACAGCACAGGACAGGGAAGGAGATGTGCTGTACACGCTGTCTGCCACTGATCCTTTGTGCCTGTCACTTCATGGACTAGATATGGCCTGCAAGCTGTCAGCTGAGCACCACTGTTCTAGGCTGATTATTGACCATACCCCGCTTGCCATCTGACTGTAGACCGTTTTTGTGATGGCTGACATTAAAAAAAGGCATTTCGGCCTTTTCTATGTCATCTATCACCAGTGTCCCCTCCCCATTCCTTCATCTTCCCCTTGCTTCATACATACTTGTAGAACGTATTTTTACTGCCTTGTACATCCTCACTACCTGTATCTTTCTTTGTGCCTTGACCTTCCTGATTTTCTCTCTACGTGACCATGCTATCATCTTATACTCATTCTTCAAATTGACCAAGTGCCTTACTTTATTTACATAAGATTTTTTTTTCAAGTCTCAGGCCATCAGGCTTCACTGTTTACTGAAGCCTTTCCTATTCCTTCACATCAGGATAGCATACTCTTGTCTTTTGCCCTTAATACTGCCTTTTAAAAGGTACAGCCAACTCTTTTGGACTCTGTTTTCCTTTACAGTGGTTTCCCATGGGCTTCTCCCCTCAATATAATTTACGTTTCTACAAATAATTAAAAGAAGTATAGCAAAGTTGTTGTAATCTGCACATTTCCCTATGCAATATCGACATCAAACAGCAACAAACTCTACATATAATAAGAGACCTGATTTTATGTTACTTTTAATGTGTTTCTTTATTTCTCAAAGACTTTGCAATTAAAATGGGCTAATTTCAATTCCTTAATTGAAGCTACTGGCAAAACTTAAACAAGATATTAGTTCTTGGAACTTAAGAACGGAACTAGTTTAGTAATATCAAAAAGGGAGAGAAAGAGAAATACTGATAGGGAGTTCTGGGAGGCAGCATGCAAGCCATTACTTTAATCGTGTCATTCCTGAACTGTTTACTTTTGCTGTGAGCCAGATAAATCTCAACTACTGTCTTATTCATGGGACCAAAATCAAGTGAAAGTATTAAAAGCACATGGGCCTGATTTGACCCCATTGTGTGATGTACAGCAAAGGTAAACATACTGCAGACAAATGAGCTACTCTGATGCACGTGAGATCGGAATTTATGTCTACAGAAAGTTTCAGAGAGAAGGTCTGTTTTACCATGTTGGTGGAAATACTGGAAGCTGAATCAGAGATCCACAAAGCTAAAAGCATGAGGGGTCAGAAGCTGGGGAAATGAGTGTGGTATGGAAACCAGAATAGAACAAGACAGAATAGAATAAAGCAGAGCAAGAAACAAGTATCTGTAGAAAACCCATATCATCTTTGATAAGGGAGAGAAATCTCTCACACACGTTCATAAATGACTTGCACACTTCCTTTCACTGAAGACATCAAATGCCAAAGAACCACAGCAGACTAAGCCCTCTCTTACGTGACAGCCATTGTCTGTAAACTTACCATTGTCTGTAAATCTGCCTTCTACCTGAGTACAGGCTAACATGACTACGAGTCTTGATCCACTGTCTGGTACAGTCTCCAGCTAAACAAACCCAGGTCTTTAACTGAGGCCTCATAGAGACAGTTTCTCCTAGGAGAGCTGCTGCTCTCCCAAGAGAAACCATGAGTCTACAGATGTTCAAGCTTTTTCTCCCATAGTAAAAATGGCTGCTTCAGGAGAAAAATAACCTGGGAACAACTGTGGTTGAGAGTTTCTCCAGGGACAGCAAATGTCTGTATGTGCCATGACTTCTCACAGATTCACAGAAGTTTAGGGCTGGAAGGCACCTCATGCGATCATCGGATCCAGACCCCCTGCTGCGGGCAGGAAAGACTGCTGGGGTCAAATAACCCCAGAAAGGTATGCTTCAGTCTCCTTCTGAAAATCTCCCGGGTAAGTGCCTCTACACCACCCCTGCTGGGAGTCTGTTCCAGAGTCTGGTCACACAAACCATGAAGAAGTTTGTCCTTATATCCAGTCTGAAACCTTCTTCTCGGAGTTTATGACCATCAGAAGAGAACGTAGTCCTCCAGCTTCCCTCCCTTCCTCCCCAAGGAGACAGTGCATTACTTGCTGCTAGCTGCTGATCCAGCTAGAAGCAGAACACATCCATTCACACCCACAATGTGTTGCAAGGAAACACAGGCCATGGATAGTTTAAGTCAGCCAATCAGGGCTTCCCTGTACAGTCCCGCCCCCCAC
>NW_017728924.1:6494734-6498513 GCF_001723895.1 Crocodylus porosus | reverse complement strand
TTCCCCTCTCCTGTGCCCACAGCTGCACAGTGTCAGTACTGTAAGCTCTCCACTCTTCAGGGCCTCGGCGTTCAACTGTCTGTACATGTGGCTCCAGGTACGATACTCTACCAAGAGAACAAACCTGGGAGAATTCTCCCAGATTATTTGAATGTGTGTGTGCAGCCCGTCTTCCCCTGTGTAATTACAGCCCCAAAAGGCATGTATAATGCATGCTCACAAGTGAGTGACTCTCACCCCCTATCTCTGCACATGGCAAGCTACAAAAACCTCACTAAAGGTTTTGCTTCTATCGTTCTGGCAATCGACTACCATCCTCCCAGCGGTTGACGACCATCCTCCCTTTAAGAAAGATAGTTGACAAGCACATGCTAATCAAAACCATCCTGTTGAAACTCCCTTCTTCTCCCTCAGTATCATACAGCATTTGACTTGCGTATTTTCATGTCTTCATTCTCTCCTCGATGCTGACATCTTCAGTTCCATCGTTTATATTCTTTGGCTTAGTCTGCAGCTATTCCCCACATATGGACTGTGCACTGTTTCCTTTGATGCTCCACACTTACACTTTTATGTCCTTAGTGCATTTTTATCTGTTATTCTTCAAAAGCCATTATGAACAGATGGTATCCCTGTATGAGCACTCACTCAATCTGCTGTGGTAGTGTCTGCTTAGAACTGGACAAATTGTTTTGCTTGCAAAAGTTTTTGGTTTGACATTGGCGGGCATATTAATTTGTATGCCAAGCTTTCACAATGCATTTTGTTAATGCCTTGTACCAAAGCAGACTTTTTTCAATATTGCTAAATAGTTCTTCGTTTCAGGGTTACACAGACCCCTTAACCCTTAAACCCTTAGCTTGTCAGTCAGGATTTCCTACTGCAATACACAACATCAAATTAATAGTTTTTCAGATGCTCAGAATTATATGCTGCCAGATCTAAAAATAGACACAGGGATGATTGCACTTGTGTCTATTTTTTTAACAGTTTAGTCCTTTTGGAACCTGTCAGAATTGTTCCAAAGCTAAATAATTTGGCTGTCTTTAAACAAAAGTGCTATAGCAGCCAGTAAAGAAAAAACAGTTTCATCTGCCCCTATTTCAGCAATAATCTGAGACATTTCCCCAAACTCCTGGACTCCAAATCACTGAAACCCATTTTTCTTTATGAATCCTGAATAAATTGGACACCGTGTGCCTATCTGCTGCTTTACAAAGAACTGCAATTTAAATTGGCCAAATGTGACTTAGGGAGGAGTTTTATCAGTAGCATAGAACCACATAGCTCCCAACTTGTATGCACGTATGTACTGATGATTGACACTATACAAACAACTGCTTAATGGTACTGTACTCCACTTTTAATCAGAATTGCAGACAACCAAAATGAAGTTTTGTTCTCCCATTTCAGAACCAGAAGATGGGCCTACCTAGGGCCCTTTCAAACTCCAAAGGAAAAGAAGAGAGAGAGAGAGAGACAGAGAGAGAGAAATTAAAATGGTTTTCAAAGGAGGTTGTTTTGTTCATGGCATAAATGTAATCTCTTCTCATGAAACTGAAGATTTTCAAACAGGCAAGAGTATTTTTGAGCTGTGCTTGAACTTCCCTCTACACTTCAGCAGTCAGTGGGACCTCACTGACTGACAATGGAGAGAGGAACAAATAGGAAATCTGAGTAAATAAGAAGGTACCCATACACCAATGTTATCTACAGTACAGAGATCTCAATGTTATTCTGTTTATTGACTCGGGGCTCTAGCACCAGTGTCCTCCATCCCCATGGAAAATTAAAACGCAAGCCCTGTACTCTGGAAGGTGTTTCAGAGTGGGAAAGTCACCACTTCTACTTAAACTCACCACATGTATAAATATTCTGTTCCATCTGACGCAATTTATATGCAGGAGTCACAACTGGCTGCCTTGCCATGGGTTGGTCAACCACTGAAGAATTCAGGGCTACCTGTGTAACCTGTTTAAAAACCTGCAATAGAACTCAACAGTCCCCATGCTCTTTTCATGTTGCCCATTCTTTTTATGTAAATGAATGTCAAGAAACAAGAATCTCCTCTTTCCACAATAAACGTTCAAGCCTTGATTATACTTTCACTTACAGAGATGAGTGAAAATGGTTTAACGCTCCCTCCCTCCATCTTTTTTTTCTTAATTGTGCTTTTCTTCAACTACACTGTTTAAGGAAACATAAAAGCAGGATCTGCAATATCAAAGAAATAAAGAAACACGGTGGGATAACAATCGTGGTTGAAACACAACAAGAGGTTCTGAAGTATTGCTGAGAGGCTGCTATTACCTTAGGTTTTAAATGTTCAATTGATGTGACCCAAATCTTCAGAGAACCATTGAACTTATTTTATTGGTACTTTTTTCCCTTGCAACAGGAAACATTGATAAGCCGGTACATTGCTAAACCATATAGAGATGGATCTTCACTTCAGTAAATTAATCTGGAGTCCAGAAGTGAAAGCTATAGATAGAGAACATTAGGATATTCTTGGAAAAATAGTGGGCCTTTGTTCATGCCACATTTTTTGCCCTTTCTTGCGCTGCAACTGCATGACTGTTCGCACAAGCAGGTTTTCCGGACGCTTTAAAAGTCTTTCTGGTGCAAAGAACTAAAACTCCTCGGACATAGTTTACTTTGGCTCGCTGGGAATTAAAGTGACACATCCACGGATTCCTTGCCTGCAAACACAAAGGCACTCAAAGATGTGTGATGAGCCTCTTTGTCCACCAGATGGTGCTGTGACTTTTTTGTAGTTCACCCCCTTTCAATTGCTTTTGCTTTCAAATTGCTTCCATTTTTTTTTTTCTTGTGCGGTTTGCCGGCTCCCTGCTTCCACAGCTGCATGGCAGGGCATGGGCACAGGGTGGGTGGGGGTCCCCCCAAGCCAGGTGGGCAGCACTGTACCATCCCACTATCCTGTGGCGCCTGCTGGGGACTGGGATTAATTATTTTGAAAACCTAGTGCATGCAAACACAGATGCGACTGTCCATAATAAACAAGTTTAAACTTTATAAACCTACTAAATGCAATGAGAATTAAAGCCTGTGGTGTGTACAAGTGCCCAGTTATCTCTAGATTTGATAACTGACCGATTTCTTCACCAAACACTTCCTGAACCAACACAAATAGATACTACTTTAGACTTTTGGAAATTGATGAGGACACTATAGAAAACATGCATGCAGAAAACAAGATCAAGAAAGCATGACACGATTCATATAAAATGTAAGGGCCAAGATAAACAAAAGTAAGGGTGCCTATAGACACGCTCCAATGTGTTCTAGTTAGAACACGTCAGAGCAGACTTGACTGGTCGAATTAGAACGCTCCAGCATGTCTCACCATCTTAGGCATTAAGTGTCCCATGTTTCAAAATGACTGTGGGACACTTTAAGTATAACATATTCAATGAACTTTAGTTAAAGCATCCCTGTAACCATTTTGAAATGTGGGATATGTAATACACATGACAGCAAGGTATTTTAATTAGACCAGGGACCGCCAAGAGATTCCCCTCCCCCCCCACCTGAACATGTATATAGGCACCCTAAGTAAGGTTAGAAGTTTTAAAAGGAGCAAATACTGACAATTTAGACACTACTGCATTGTTCTGATCATAATTCCACCCTAAATATAAATTAAATCCACATATTTAATTGCGGAGGAAAAGCAAGGGCAATGTTGGACCCCTGCTAAACCAGATGGGGCAACTGATAACTGACGCCCAGGAAAAAGCCAACCTATTAAATAGGTA
>NW_017728924.1:6410656-6493294 GCF_001723895.1 Crocodylus porosus | reverse complement strand
CAGGAGTAAATTGGATGCTTCTCTTGCTGGGATCCTATGACCCCAGCTGACTTCCTGCCCTTTGGGCAGGGGGCTGGACTCGATGATCTTCCAAGGTCCCTTCCAGCCCTGATGTCTATGAAATCTATATTCATGTACCTTTTTAGAGAAAACAGTTTCCCCTTCATATAAGTACAAATAAAGTCCCTGAACTGCTACTATCCTTACAAAATCTCACAGAAAAATGAAGTAACTGAAGAAAGCATCACAGGGATAAAAAATAACTAAATCAGAGCTAAATAGCATGAGGTTTCGTGAACCTCAAGGTTTTGTGAGCTCAATTCATCAGATGCTGATGAAGTGCAAATCTACCCTGCCTTCTGCCTGACTTCAGATTCAAACCTCTCTCTAAAATAAAAAGTGCCTGAAAGAAATTCTAATTTTGTTTTCATGCCAACAGTTCAAAAATCATGCAGCTACTACAGTTAAGACTGTTGGGAGCCCTATCATGGATTAATCAAAGCGTAGATCTCAAACATGTTTTTTAAAGTTCTGCAAGAAAAAGGCTCAACTTATTGAAACAATACGGTAACATATTTTTAATTCTCACCCACAAGTTCATATTGCTACAAAACTGCTATCTGCCTTTTTCCCATTGGTAGTTCCGTGAGTACTTGAAAAGAGGACGAGAAAGACTTGGAAATGGCTCACTTTTACTATATGTACTTACTTCAGAAAGGCATTTATTCCAGCTTTCACTGGTTATGCTTCTGGCTGGGTCTTTGATATACAAGCATGCAATGCAGTAGCACACTGGCAGAAAAGCGTAGATACTGGATAGAGATGCATGGTTACAGATAGAAAACTGAACTGAAACTTTCAACATGAATCCAGACTAGTTATATTTGGTTAACAGAAAATCAGGCAAGCCTTTGGGTCAAAATCTAAATTTATGTGAGTGACATTGAGTTATATTTGTCCCTGCATTATAACATAGCCTTTAGGAGAAATCACCTTAAGTTGAGTATAAAGTGTACAGCAAAGAGATACCAGCATAAAAGCAAATTATCCCATGCCATTCTTAATATATTGTTTGACATACTTGTTTCCTGGAAAAGAGGCAGAGAATGCTTCAAACAGAGTAGCAGCTGCCCGCTGTACATGCCAATACGTATTAATCCCCCATTTTCCCCAAGGAGAAATGTTCTATCCCATCCAACACAGAAGAACTGCATTTGGTCTTGCATGTTTTCTTACAGGTTCAGGCTATTCCAAAGCGTTTGACACTAACAACTGACCTAGATAACAGAGGGCCAATAGAGGTGATCAGGACAGACATTTGGGGCCTGACCTTTGAAACAGCTCAACTAAAGACAATAAATCTCTAGAAGCGTGTAGCTCAAAATGATCTGACTTTCTCCTGCAGCATGCTAGCACTTTACTTTCCTGAGAGAGTTCTCATCCCATCAACTTCAATAGCTAGCACACCAGCTATTTCGCCCATTTGGCCTTATAGGTCTTCACTCTTCAGCTAGAGATATGGGGGTGGGGAGGCAGAACCCCTGAAAATCCGGGCCTAAATCTATAGATCTTGGGACTTCAGAATTTATTTTATTTGTCAGATGGACAAAGTACTGCAGCATTATACGACAGCTTTACCACTCTGCTCCACCTTCCAGGCCCACCACTTTTATACTTGTTAACTAATTAATGATTGTTGGTCTGCACTCTCATTCTATTCATTTAACTTGTGTTAAAAAATGCTTAACACTACAATCAGTATTGCCATTGCAACCTTCCGGACAACACTTGCTTTGTGAAGATATGGCCTCACCAGTGCTGAATACAGGGGAATAATCACTTCCCTTGATCTCTTGGTAACTCTCCTACCAATGCCGCCCAGTTAGTTTATGTGCCTAGTCCACCCATCCTTCAGGTAAACATTGAAACACATTATAACTATGCTCTTCCTTCCCCTTGTTCACAGGTGCATGGCCTGCTCTTTGGGCAGCCATCACTACATTCGTTGGGCTACAATCCACTTTTTATCTGGTCCTGCATTACTAAGTGGGGGGAAAAAAGTTCTCAGAAAAGCTGCTCATTTTCTACTGCATTACCATGTTCTGCTGAAAAAGTAACAGACAATATACAATCTGTAAACCTATTCCTGAATTGTGGAGCTGCCCAGAGGCTAAGGTGATAGGTGACAGTTTGAAACGCTAAGATAGATACATGTAAGAAGTAGCAGGGTTACACAGTGGGTGGGAAAATAGGAGGGTGACCTTGCTTTTCCTTATGGATTCAGTACCCTCTTTTCCACCTCATTTTGCTGTGTTTTAGCTGCCAGGCTCCTGCATGTCATTAGCTTCTTTTCCTAATAACACAAAGGTGAGTTTTACACACTGTTCTTTCACACTGCTGTTTTGGGCAACTTTTAGTGGCTCTTAAAATACATAATTTGCATTACTACACTCTCTCCTGAGGCTTGCAGAGTTGCATTAATGGTGTTAAGAGAGTCCAGGACTGAGCATTTAAAACATCACAGGTTTTAACCAAGTAAATGGCCTATACACGATACTTCTGACTGTGGAGCAGTATAATGGCCCTACTGGAGTTCACTTGAACAATTCATTTGTAAGTACTGCAGCTACGCCAGTCTCATGCCGATAAGTTTATTCCAAAGCACACTATCAAATGTACTTTCTACACACACACACACACACACACACACACACACTATCTATCCAGACAAACTTGTATTATTACATCAATCAGTCAAATGCAGTCCACTCTTTATTCAAACAGTCTGCATTTGTTCTAAACTAACAACACCATAAATGTTTATATGTTCTTGTTACAGAAAAGTCGTGAAAGAAGAATACTATATATGCTTTTCATCTGCCATAGCATTTATGTCTGACAGTTGGTGTGTTTATTTTAACTGTCAAAATTATGATGTCTGTCAAAACATATTGCATTCTTTATATCGCCATATGTCAAACTAAGTTCTCATATTCTCACTTGGATGTCACAATTGCCTCAGCATTTTGTTAAGCACACTTCACACACACACAAGAACATTCTTTGCAATAATGACTTCTTTTATCAAAAGTTACAGAAGCATAAAATGTCTGCCATTTTAATTCTGTCTCATATCCACTGCTCAAAGGCAAAGTGACTTTGGCAGGAGATGGCTTACTTGTCTACTCTTAATTACAACAGACATGTTTGCACCTGTTACTTGCTCAAAGGATGACATTTTTTTTAAAGTGAAAGTGAGGTAGGCATATTGGGCAACATTTTCAAAGTGCCTTGGTCATCCAATTTCCAAGAAGGTGGGGGATTTTTTGTTGGGTTTTTTTTGGGGGGGGGGTTGTTTTTTTGGGGGGTGTTTTTTGCAACTAGAGCATACTGTTGGCTCATTAGCTAATCATATATCATTAGCTATATTAGAATAACCCCCAGGTCCTTCTTTGCAGTTCTCCAGTCTAGCCAATTATTCCACAGTCTGTCTTTGTACATGCAATTATTCCTTCCCAAGTGCAGGACTTGAAACTTGCCCTTGTTGAATCTCATCTGATTGACTGCCGACCATTTTTCCATTCTAGCAGAGACATTCTGGATCCTAGTTTTGCCTTCCAGAATGTCTGCAACTCCTCCCAGTTTTGTGTTTTCCAGAAATTTGTTAAGCAAGCACAAAGTCAATCCCATCATCCAAATCATTAATGAAGATGCTGAACAATACTAGATTCAGACCCTGATGAATCCTACTTAATACCTCCTTCTGACTAGATATTGAGCCATTAATTATTACTTATTGAATGCAATGACACAATCAGTTATGGATCCACCTCAAAGTACCTTAATCTAGTCAGTATTTTCCTAGCTTGTTAAAGAGAATGTCATGGGAGATGATGTCATAAGCTTTGCTAAAGTCAAGGTATATCACCTACACTGCTCTCCCTGGATCCTTGTCATAGTCACCTTATCATAGAAGGAATTCGAATTGTCCAGGCATGACTTGATCTTAAGGAATCCACGTTGGCTGTTCCTGATCACCTTATTCTACTCTGGGTGCTTCATAAGAGATTCCTTGAACATGTGCTCCATGATCTTTCCAGGTATTAAGGACAGGATGACTGGTTTGCTGATGACACTAAACTTTAGGGAAGAGTGTCCACAGTTGAGGATAGGCTGGTGATCCAGGCTGACCTCTATAGACTTGCAAGGTGGGCAGATAAAAACCCGATGGTATTCAATACAGAAAAATGTAAGGTGCTCCACCTCGGAGGGGGAGGAGGACCCACATCACTATAGGCTCAGCAACTCACTAGCACCCCAAGAGACTTGGGGGTCATGATTGACCACAAGATGAACATGAGCCGCCAATATGATACTTCAGCTGGCAAAGTGAAAAAAACTCTGGCTTGCATCTACTGATGCATCTTGAGCAAGACCCAGGATGTCATCCTCTCTCTGTACTCAGACTTCGTGAGGCTGCAGCTGAAGTACTGTATCCAATTCTGGGCTCCACAATTTAGGAAGGACATGAAGAAGCTTGAAAGAGTTCAGAGGAGAGCCACGCGCATGATCAGATGGCAAGAGAACAGGCCTTATGAAGAGAAGCTGAGAGCTATGGGACTCTTCAACCTGGAAAAGCGCAGGCTCAGGGGTGACTTGGTGGCACCCTATAAGTATATAAGGGTTTGCATAATGATCTGGGGGAACACCTGTTCACCAGAGCACAACAGGGAATGACAAGGTCCATGGTCACAAACTCTTACAAGACCATTTTAGGTTGGACAGAAGGAAAAACTTCTTTACTGCCAAGCCCCCAAGGCCTAGAAGAGACTCTTCCCAGAGGTGGGGCAAGCACCTACTCTGGACACTTTTAAAAAACATCTGGATGTTTATCTTGCTGGGATCATTTGACCCTAGCTGACTTCCTGCCCCTTGGGCAGGGCGCTAGACCCAATGATCTTACAAGGTCCCCTCCAGCCCTAATGTCTATGAAATCTATGAAGTCTATAATTCCCTGGATCCTCCCTCATTCCTTTCTTAATAATGGGCACCATATTTTCTCTTTTCCAATTATCTGGGATCTCACCCAACCTCCACAGTTTCTTAAAGACAACAGCTAACACTTCCGAAGTTACCACAGCCAATTCCTTCAATACTCAAGGATGCATCCCATCCACCCCTGCCAACTTGAAAGTATCTAGCTTCTCAAAGTAATCCCTAATCTGTTCTTCTACTACTCTATGCTATTTGCCTCCTTCCCTATTTTTCTGCAAATACACTCATCATCTGGCAGCTATTCATGAAGACATAAGTAAAAAAATATATTAAATGCTTCAGCCTTCTCTACATCATCCATAAATTCACCAGTATCAAACTGTTTTGCAACGGTGTCCCCATTTCAACAAATTTTGGATATAGTACAGACTGTGACCATTTGTCATAGCCTGTTTGTCTGGGTGGATGCTGGGTTTCTTGGTCCTGGAATTTAAGAGTAGGGTGATCATACATCCTGGATTCTATGCATGGATGGGGTGGTACCTGCTCTAGTCCTCCCACCTTGCTCCCACACAGCATCAGTGGTTCCTGCCCAGCTGCCTGCCTGGCGCATCATGCTGGTCTGCCTCCCCACTGGATTCCAGCTCAGGACTTTTGACCAACAGGCTGGGACTGGCCTACAGAATCCAGGACTGTCCCAGCCAAACTAGGACATATGGTCACCCTACCTAAGAGGGACCTCCACAAAGGGGCTGGAAACTGTGAGAATCCTTGATGAAACCAGACTCGTAAGGTCTAAGTTGAGCTGGGGTTCTTTGGGCTTGCATGCTCTTTTGCATGTAGATAGAAGTCTAGAGATCCTGAGATGGCTTTAATAGTCTACAGACTCTAGAGCTCCAGTACTGTGGCTACCAGGGGCCTTGGTGCTTTTCTCCATAGCTCTGGAGCCTCGCCCTTCAGTTTGCCAAATGTCTAAGGAATAAAATAAATATTTGATAAATTTCCTCCCTAAACTGTAGTGCAAAGGAACAATAAATGAGATGCCCTTTATCACTTTCACCCATTTTTTCTATCTGCAAGGGAGTCTATATTGGCAGCTACTGGAGGAGTTGGATGTGGAGGTCAGGGAGATGGATAGGTAATCCCCTCCTTACTTTATTTAATGGTCCATATACATAAGTAGGATAGGTATAAAAGAGATTCCTTCCTTTTATTCAGTCATAATAGAACAGAACCCCAACTTCAGTGTTTCATTTAATTAGCACAAGTTTAAAGTTAATAGACTTTTAAGTGCCTTTTGGTCTGAGACTGGGCAAACTTAATTAAATTAATTAAAAACAACATTTAAAATGGTCATACTATTAATAATAGCCTTCCTTCAGCTCCTCTGGCCCTCATCTTTCAGTCAACAGCTAAAGCTAATATTTCATTATACTCATGCAACAATGTCTAAATATCCTCACAGCTGTATGCCCACTACCCATACAATCAATCCTAGTTCACAGCACTATGATACAATAGGTTCATTTTAAAGGCAATTGCCAAATAAAATAATCCAGGCAGAACTACAACCCATAAAAAATCCCAAGATAAGGAAGCTAATAGATTATAGTGCCAAAAATCTATTTATTTTAAAAGATAGTTGGAGTAAAGAAAACTCAAATAGATAAAATTGAACTGAGTCAGTAAAAGAGCTCAGCAGGGAAAAAAAAAAAAGAAAGAGAGAGATACTGGAACAGTTTAAAAAAAACAAACTATCAAATTCATACTCCTGCAGAGTGATTTTTACTAGGTGGACTGGAAGTTTCCGATGACTGTTAGATACAGACGCTAAATCACAAGTTTAAGAAGTGTTTATAGTATAAGCTTTAGGCTTCTACCTAATGTAGTATACAATCTTTTTTTTTAATGTTACAATCGCCCACACAATAACCTCTACAGAGATGGGTCACCAATGAAACTATAGGATTCATTAGTCTGAAATCAGTGTTGATTACATGATGCTCAATGGCTAGGAAAATTGCATTGTATTTTTAGACATCTTCCAGAGTTAGTGCTAGTAAAACAACAACAACAACAACAACAACAAACCTAGATGCAACCACAGCTTGAAAATCAGAAATCTGGTCATATGTACTTGTCAGCAAAACAACATTTTTCTTTGGCTGCTGATGCCTTCCATGATAGACTTGCCTATATCTAGTAGGGCAGTCTAACAGTATAATCTCACTGCCCCCAGAATGCACCAGGGAGTGTCACATAGCACCATGGCATGTCTATGCCATGTGTGCTAAACTCAAAAATGGCACTGGACACACGTAACAGAGAGCTCACTGGCATATGCTAAGCACCGCCCTTATGATGACTACATTTCATTGACTTGGTACAGAGGTGCGCTTCTGCTTCAGTGCAGTGTTCCCCAGCCTGGAGGCAATACAGACATGTCCTTAAATAAAAACTCTATCTATAGAATTTTTTAATTTTTACCAGTAATTAACATTTCAGACCAGGATGCTATGTTGAACCAGGAAACACAAATTTTTGTATTAAAATCATGTTAAAGTGGGACATTCCAAACATTTTTCAAATCTCAAGATCCTCTCAGACAAATCCTGGCCCAAGAAGAATTTCAAGAAATGGATATATTCGGTTTCCCAATTTTTTCCTTAGACAATTCTTGACTGGCTCGCAATGGAAGGGGCTTTCACTGTAGGGGAAAGACAACCCAGAGGTGGGAGACTGATTTGACTGCAGACGCCAAGTTTTCAAGGGGCAGGGGGGTAGATGCAGCAGAAACACTGTGGAAAGACAAGGCAGCCTAGAAAATAAGACACAGTCAGAGAGGAATCTGCAACATGACCCTGACAAGAGCTGAGAGCAAGCTGTTTTGGATAAAGTGATGGTTCAAAGGGCCTGGGTAGTATGACCAAGGAATGGTCTTTTGATGTTCGATACCTACCTGTTCAGAGAAACAGGCCTCTATGTGCATTCTTTCTAACTAAACAGGAATTCATTGGACAAAAGCCTGATTCCATCATTGATTTCTCCTTCCTCTGGGAACCACCCACAAGACAGAGGATTTTAAAGAGCCATTTAATTCAAAAGGGAAAAGCACTCAGGTCAAAGGTATAACTCAATGGAGGCCAAAAGGCAGTAGTATGCACCCACATTCTCTGCCATGTGACATAGTCTGACATGAGATTTTGGTTAAAACATACCTTATGGGCATACTGTAGGCATGCATAGCCACCCCTGCAACTCTGGATCTAGCAGACCATATTATATTGTCCTTAAAGCACCTTCCACAGCAAGTACTACTAGCTTTAAGTTACTTAATTTTTTGAGTTTACAACCTTGAGGAATCCACTTTGTCTATCAATAAGAAATTAATGAACTTTTTCAAATGGAACTATTGAAGGTATTTGAAAATGTTCAATAGCAGGATGGAATATTATTTTAGAAACCAACTCTAGGGAGCTTCACATAACCCTATGAATAATTAATATTCATTCTAGTACTAAGCTTATTTTCAACAGTATAATCCCTTACCAGTGAAAAGTAATATTCCATTTTATTCTCCTGAAACAGATAAAGTACTAGTCAGTATCTGGGCATCTTTCATTTTTATTATTCATTACAAGACAAGATGGAATATTAGAAAATATATTGCAGTTTCAAGAACCTGCATTGGTAAAAGAAGGATTGCATGACCTACGAGCTGGTTTCCATCTCTGATTGTATGATCTTCAGTGGTTTAGAGATAGCAGTCACTACTGATAGGAAAGATCCCCCTAACAGGCCTATAGAAATGCTGGACGTACAGTGCCCTTTGTCAGTCTCCAACTGCCAGTAGAAAAAAAAGCTGGGACACGGGAATACTGGTCTAATCCAAGATTTATCATTCAATGGGGGAATTTCCTCATTTTCCTGGGTCTCAAACATGACCAGACTTGCCGAGATACTCCCTGACCTAACCTTGTAAGGGTAAGGGCTTCCTGTAAATCTCTTGCATTAGTTCCAAGCTTGACTTTGTATCTCACAACTGCTTGTTGTAGTGCTTGGCCCTACATGACCGGACTCCATCCTGGCTACGGCCCTGGAGACTCAGCTTCACTGTGATGGAGCTACAGAAGGCCTTTTTGCATTTTTTCATAATCTGCTTAACCAACTCTTCTGCCAGAGGGTAAAGAGGTCATAAACCTCCTTGGGAGCCCAGATGGTCAAACAGTGGGTGGCGCTGGATACAACCTGGTGAGCTATTTGTATAGCGATAAAAGTTATCACTACACAGCAACAGATATAATTTAGAGAGGCTCCCTTAGAGGACATAGAGGAAATTGGGAAGTGGGAGATTGTCCCTCTGTTCAGAGCAGTTAGTGAGTTAGTTTGGAGAGAGACAGACAGACACAGACTCTGTAGACATTACATACTGCTCGACAAAGTAAAGCGTGGTGATGTTCTCACTCGTTGTATGCCTTTATTTATTAAGCCCTGTGATCGCTACAGTTTGGGTGGTGGGTTGGCTTGTTGTAGATGAATAGGCCGAAGTGTGAAGGAGGAAGTCCAATGGCCCTCAAGGGTGGTCTCATACCTTGACTCAATGTTCATAAGAAGGCCAGCTTACAGGCTGTGCCAGTGAACCCAAAAAAGTCAAGAGCAAAGGGAAAGCCAGCATGACACCCGCCTGGAGGACTGTAGAGCCCTGTAAGTTTCTGTTGGGCTGATCAATCACCTAAATGACGGAGGTAGCACAAGGGGATGGAAACTGCGACAACATAGAGTTCACTTCATTCATCCCACTATAAATTTGCCATGGGTTGGACAGGTTTATACTTGTTCAGGACTGTACATTGTCTATGCAACTTGGAAACCAGTTTAAGGACACTTGAGATAGTATAAGCACTTCTGCTGTCTACTTCAAAAGGAACTCCTTGTGGTCTTAAAGTTACATAAATGCATGTATGTTTTGCTGAATCCCACTGAAATACATTGGTTTATGCATGGAACAAACCAATTAATCTATGCGATTTATTATCAGAAAGGACACCAAAACCTGGCAGAGAGAACATCTTCTGAAACCCAGAATAACTACACCACTGATTATCAGCAATAGTAGAAATAAACTTTATGATTCAGTTTAACCACAAATGCAGAATGAGCTGCATCTGAACAAGTGCTTTAAAAGTACTCTGATCTTCAGAAATAAACAAGTCCAATACTGCTTATTTTTTCCCAGAGACAGAACTGTGCTTCCCATCTAGGAGTTTACAGCAAAGTAATTTGTGAAGTGTATTAAGATTATGCCTTCCCAGGCTCTAATTTACTGAGACAAAGCTTAATTTATATGTAGACATTAGAACATACCATTGCCTCAGCCTGCACCAAATATTTTTCCTGGATGAATTTTTCTCGTATAATTACTTTGAAATAAATGTGCTAGTAATATCCAATGCACTGAATCCATTCAATCTGTCCCTGACGTAGGTACATACTCGTCAGAAAAGGGCTCCAGAGTTTTCAAATAGAGAAGTAACAGTCAGATGGTCAAGTGGACAGTCTTAATGCAGTATTTTACTGGCCAAAGCATGCCCCACACATAAAGCTAATGATTTTTGTCATTGTCATCATCACCATCATGATGTTAGCACTATCTGCGGGTTAGATTCCAGTACATTTACTCATGCTGCTTAGTTCCCTAGTCGGCAGATAATTCTATTTGCTTCAGAGGCACTAAGTGCTACTCAGTCCTCTGATTGAAAGCCCATAGAAAAAAAGTGAATCCACTGATTTCAGTGGGCTTTTCATCAGGTCTAATGCAAGGGACAGCATTTAAATCTAGCCCTAAATGAACAGGCATGGAGAGATGGCACTTTACAGCATCTACGGATCTGCCAAAATTATGGCAAGATCTCCAAATTCAGACAGTGCATAATGGTCAGAAGAAGAGTTGCTATCCATGCATTATCTCAATGCTGATAGGCTCCCTCAAGCTGCCATTTAAATAGCCTCGAACAATTATGGACCTACTAGGGATCAAAATGTGCTTACTTACTATAAATTATCAATGATTTATCTTGTTTTCTGTAATTTAATAAGCATTTTTAAAGCACACCCACTCCCCCACCCTCTTCCCGCCCTGCCCTGGCCCTACACATCCTGAATAGTGCTTGGGATTAGATTACTTAATTCACTCCTTGATTCCCATAAATCTTAGAGTGTTTTCAGAATATCTTTAGAAAATAAAAGCCTCTGTCCAAAATCTGTCCAATTCAAGTGTTTTTCTTTTTCTTTTTGTGTTCCTAAAAAAAGAGAAAAGACACAAATGATCTCTCATGATCTTCAGTAGAAAAGTCCTGTCTTACATAAGTGATAGTCTCAATCAGTTAAAGATGTATAAAAGCAAGTATGAGAGAGACATTACATCAAGTATATGTAGCTCATTTTAAATGGTGGGCTTCTAATCTCCAGTGCACAGGTCCAAAGCATAAATTCATTTCTCTATCTCATTGTCTGTTTGATGTAGCATCGTTCTTCAGAATATAAAATATTAACACCTTAAAAGACTTTCTGTATTGTTATATTAATCCAGGAAATGGATAATTTATGTAAAAGTAAGTAAGTGGTATCAAGGTATAAACTTGGCAAGTAAGGGATTTCATTCTTTAGGGGTTTGGGGGTTCTTTTTATATAAGAAATCTAAATGAAATGCATTTTTCATTACAGGTCTCAATAGGAACCTAATGAGAAAGAGAGAAAGAAAATCTGATAAGATGTGTAATTTGTTTGACGGACTAAAGTACAGTTCAGTGTTCAGGAAACTAAAAAGAATAACACTTAAAACATTCTTCAGGCTCCGATCCACTAATGACTGAAGTAACTTCCTCTTCATAGATACTAATGGGACCCTTCAAAAATCACAAAATCTTACAATGCTGGGTCACAAGGCCAGCTCATCCTCTTCTTTGGGAACCAGCGATGGAGGATGCAAAGTGAGGTTGACTCCTCTTACTGAGGTTAAGCTCATTTCTTCCTGTAATAAAACTAGTAAGGGCTGGAGGACTGAAGAGAGGAAACCTCTGAGGACACTTTTGTGGAGACCCACCCGCCTGCTGACCCAACACGTGCAAACCATGCAGCACAGGAGATGGGGTTTACTACCTCCATAATAGGGACCAAGTGAGGGCTCGTGCTTCTATTGTGTCGCTGATCTCCGGCGGCCCCCGGGAGAAGACAGTGGCTCAATGGGATAGACTCAGACTCCTGCACCCATCATCTTTGGAAATTTCTATAAGGGAACTCTGGCTATTTCAGCAGGATCTACAAAACATTATTAATGCTATTATACCCCTGTGGAATATGAAAAAGATCAGCAGCTCAAGGAACCAAGTTTGCTCATTATAAGGTAAATTTTCAAAGGTCAGAGGCATAACCTGCCTTTCTGCAGGAAGAGTTTGCACTCGTAATTCCTTAATTGTGGCACAAAGCTAAGTATTTGCTCCCCTGACTACTAAATTTGTGCCTACAGTCCCTGAGGACTACATTTTGATATGCCTACTTCAGCACATTAGAGCCTTAATCCACAAGTTGTCCCAGCTGTAACAGTTTTCGGTAGAAAGTACAACACAGAACGGTGAATAATTGTCCACCCACTCCCAGTCCAGTGCCAGCAAGTGAACATGTATATTTTTCCGTGTAATGCCACTACTCCATAGGTGCTCAGGCTTTTGGTGCAGCAAGGCAGATGAGCAGCGTGGGGCCAGTTCACAGGCAGGATCAGACCCCACACCATCTCCTTCAGCCCCTCCCCACAGGATTGGGTCCTAAACTACCATATGGGACACCTCCATCACTCCGTGCCCCTTTCCTCAGCCCTGTGCTGCCCGCACCACCTCGGCAGGGGTCTATACCACCCATGTTGCTTCCCTAGGGCACCACGCCATCACATCCGGGCCCCTTACCACCTCCCTCTCTAGGCCACGTCCACATGCCGAATCGGCATGCTATCCAGCCTGCAGGGCTCCCCATAGATCCAGATATTTGGTGGCAGGAGAGCAGCAACTGCTGCCACTGTTCCCCACTGCCAAATTTTCAGACCCACGGGGACCCCCTCCGGGCTGAATCGCGTGACTGCAGACCAGGGGTCGAGTACCCCTGCTTTAATCAAACTGACAATGGCTGTCACACATTTCTTCATGAACTAAAATTCTTATTAAAACTTAATAAAACTAAAGATTGTTCCCAACATCATCATTACCGCGTGGACTTTTTTTTTTTTTTTTTTTAATTGTGGACCTGGAAAGTGCTAAAAAGAATTCCCTCTTCCTTTCCAAGCCCCATGGTATAGTATCAATTCAGCCAACTGCTAATGCCTAAACTGGATTTGACAATGCTCAGTACTTTCCGAGCACAAAGCCAGTCGTTGCATACACACAACGTTTTGGATCTACGTCCACTCCCAGAAGCCTTTTGGTATTTCATCATACCATTATTTCCCCCCCTCTTAGCAACAGCTATTCAGATCAAGCCCCTAATCTGTGGGTTTTGTTGAATAAAATGCAGTGCAAGGCCATTACTGGGCAGAAAGAGGTGTGAGTCTTACATGATAGAAGTTTTACTCAGAGCTGTAGCCTTGTTCTTTCCCTTCTGTGGGAGACTCAGGCTTTTATCTGCATAGTTCATGGCAAGGCCTGTGCTGTTTCTTCTTGGGCACAAATAATGATCATGTAAGAACCAGGTTTCTGGCTTCGGGTTGTTAGTGTATTTTTGTTTGGTATGTTGGTTAATTTAAATTTATCTCAGCCAGAGTCTGCAAGTGGGAACAAAGCTATTTCAGTCCAGCAGGTGGTAAAGATCAAAAGTGGAATAAATCAAAGAGGATGCACAGTGGTTAGAGGCATTATTATACCATCTCACTTATGATGATACAGTTAAGGTTTGGATATCAGTTTCATTAGAACTTATTGTTGCCCAGTGCAGATAACTTTGAAGTAAAAATTCCCTTGATGTGGAGCCTGAAAACAAAAAAAATTCTTAACTAAAAAAACCCCGTCCAACACATTATTTCTTTAAACTAGAGATTTTTTTTTTAATTGCAATAAGCTTGCACAAAGTGTTAGCAAAAGAGCTTCCCCCATCACAAAACAGGCTGCTTGTCTTGAATAAAGGGAAATTTCAATCCATGCAGAAAAAATAGTGTAAAAGTACCTTCTTACAGCACCTTTTATTTCTTTTCTATAACAAGGAGCATGATTTAAATGAGCATACTTTACTCCTTGATTTCATAGGATAGGGGCATACCTATTACAGCAGGTGACTGCTTGCCAAGATTCCTCATTCCTCTTCCTAATTTGGCTCTTTAAACAAGTCTATAATCAGTTCCATCCACTTTATTCAGACACACACGAGCATGGTCCCCACTACGTCCTGTCACTTGGCTCTGCTCAGATAGTGTGTAGCAAGAGCTAGTCAACGGCTGCTTTTCACTGCAACAACGTAGGTGGTAAGGAAGATGGAGCAGAAAGAGCCCCGAGTCCTCTTCCCTGCCCCACACTCATGTGCAAATAAACTGCTCGGTATAAAGTCATTCCACACCCAAAGCAAGGGGAGGAAAACACGACTCCAAGTGATGGGCCATTCTAGGTTGCGCTCTTAAGGTGACCCAACTATGTGCCAAGCATTTATTTAGGATAGCTTCTAAAATGACATTTTAGTCCTGCATCATCCAGAGCAAGATGCATTCATTTCTGTGCGCTGCAGCTACTCATCTGTGCACAACGCTATTTTACTGACCTACTGCAAAAAGTTCATAAAAACAAGTCCACGCTTGTTTAACATTTTTCGTTATAAAGAACAAGATACCATGTAGTTTGAACACAGGGCAGTCATTCAGTGACAGTCTCCTACAAACATTGTTCCAAGCTCTGGAATGACAATCCCTTTTCTGAAGGAATCTCCCTTTTTTGCTACAAAAGGAATTTAGATGTTTCCTAGTACACACACAACTTTACTTCAGACCAAGCGCAAGTCAACTGACACCAGGACACCCACACCAAGTGGAGGTCACCAGCAGATGTGCACTAAGGAAGTCACAGTTGCTGCGTGTATGGTCTATAAGCAGTTTCTGGTTTGCTGTCACATTCACACCCTGGACTATTACCATTTTCCATTCAAGGGACTTTCTAGGAAATTGTTCATAAACATGATTGTGGGGTGGGGTGGAACAGTGTTAAATTGCACATAAATAATTCACCCTGTTTTTATACACAGAAAACGCACACATGGATTTGGAGAGAAAGAGTTTAGTACTGTGATTCTGTACCAAGAAACACTAGTAATCCGTAATGATCTGTGAGTTTCCCAGAGACTGAAATTTAAAATCTCCTCCTTGGCAGAAAACACAAAAAATATATATATAAATAATAACCATCACCAATTTTTAATAGCCACAGCATAAAAAATACCTAGCTCACTGGTGTGTTAGAGGAGCCATAGAGATTATAGGGAGAGTGTAAAGTAACAAATTAAGCAGGGGCAACAATGGTCTGGCCCCAGGGATCACACCCACACACCCTGGTTGGGCCCTGGGGCAAAGTGCCAAAATCAGCATCTAGGGCCCCATGCTGCCTGTCCCTGGCCCCAAACACCCGATGTAGCACTCAGGGCCACCGTGAGCCAGATTATATGGCCCCCGGGGCTGGATCTGGCCTGTGAGCTGGGGGTTGAGCACCCTTTAATTAAGTCATGAGAAGTAGAACTGCTTAATCCGAGATCAAAATTGTTCCAAAAAACTGGAATTAAGAAGATTGAAAGCAACACAGCTGAAATCAAATCCAATACCCAACAGATCTCAGAAAAAAAGGGGGAAGAATTACTGAAAAGACCATCAGAGACAGCTCAGAAAATGACAACAAAGAATGGGTCTACATGTGTATTTACACCAGCTTAAATTTACAGCGCAGTAAATTACTGCACAATAAGTGGGGATAGGCCAGCATCTGCATGTGGAGGCATTAAAGTGCATGAACGCTGTGTATTAGTCCCACGTTAGTCCACACACACACACACGCACACAGAGTGCTACTGCGCAGTAAAGCATTTACACATGCATTACTGTGCAGTAACTAATTGGGCGCAAATTTGATATCTGCATAATGCAGGTATCAAATTTACCCTCAAGTTGGTGTAAGTCACCATATTTACTGTGCAGTAGGGGCATGCACATGTAGACACATGCCCTTACGCAGTAATTTTGGTTACTGCACAGTAAATACACATGGGTAGATATGCCCAAAGCAAAGAGGGAATGATTTGAGAGAAAATCAGCATTGTTTTTTTTTGTTCGTTTTTTTTAATATGTTCTGAAAAGATCATCAGACCCAGCAACTGGGATACAAATGAAGCTGTAGTGACCAGTGGAGAAAGGAGAGGGATTTGATTTCTAGTACACACACACTAAAAGTTTACTGAGTCACGTCCTCTGACTGAGAGTGCCATGGCATAGGTAATACATGAGAATATGAAGGAGTGAAGAATGGCCTGTAAAATCTCTAAGAAAGAGAAATAATACAAAAAACCACCCTAAACTTATCTTTAAGGAAAACATGGCTGCAGGCTGTGACATAGTCAATACATGGACAATGCTAAAGAAAGATGTCACGTGGTTAGACAGTCACTTGCTGTGTAGAAATCTGAACCTTTCTCTGTAAGGAAAAAGCATGTTTAGACTAGTCATCAGCATGCAGGGGCTGCGCTCCTATTTAACACCCTTCAAACATTCTCCCAAGCCATGATCCTATCTAGTCATTTTAGAGACAGAAGGTTAAATAATCTAATTTTATGTCTTTTAGAAAACTCAGATGCAAAAGTCCCCAAGCTCTTATTTCGTGCATGTGCAGAATTAACAGCCAGACCTAGCTGCACACATCAAAATGCTGCTTGAGCATCAAACCAGGGATCTATATAAGATATAGCATTACCCTCAGGTACATCTAAACATCTCTTTGCACGTCAGAATAGAGGCTTATTTTGCCTCCTAGATGTGCCTTTAACAGTGGCTTTATTAAGACCATACATTATTCTAGAAAGCATGAAAATTTCTTTTGTAGAAAATACTAACAACTTGTGGAAAACTGCCTGGAAGCAAAGGAGGGTACCGTACAGCATATGTCTTACTGAGCCAATTTTAGATTCACAGCTGAAACAGGAACAGTTCATATCATTGTTCATCCTATTCTGCATGTGCATGGCAGAAGTGTAGTTCAACCCCTGCCTCAGTGAAACAGAAGCCCCAATCCTGGACGATACTCTTTCTGAAGTTCATGAGAAATGAAAATGCTCAGCCCCTCACAAACATATACGGTGTGCTGAGGAAAGAAAAGGACCTCATACTGCAGGGGTGGACAAAATGTGGCCTGTGGGTCAGATGTGGCCCACCAAGCCATTCTATCTGGCTCATGGGGCCCCTAAAAGCTTTAGAAAATGTAATATTTTTCTGCCCCTGGCTGCCTGTCATGCGGCCCTTGATGGCTTGCCAAAACTCAGTAGCAGCCCTCCACCCGAAATAATTGCCCACCCCTTTCATACATCATGCGTTACACTAATTATTCACTTCAGCCATATTATAAGAAGGTTCCCCACTCCAGTTGGCTCCTCAAATCTATGTTAAAACCCTCAAAGGAGGAGAAGAGAACTCAGGCTAACTCCTTAAGGTTCAACAGATACAGCTTCTGCCTGTTTTCCTTTTTGAACACTGGGTTTTTGCCTTCTGAAAGGGCAAGAGTATAGCTCCCTAAACCCAGAACACCAGGGAATTGCTGGGGGGAAAGGAACCGAATATCCCCAAATTTTGTTGTCTCTACACAAGGCAAGAAATTCTTATATCATAAAGGGCTAAGTCCATCTGTCTGTCTGTCCATAACACCCTTGGAGCACTCCGATTGATTAGTGAAACAACCAATCAGAGTGCAGAGCGCCACCATGATGTTGGGGACACTCCTCCCCTGCCATCATGGTGGTGTTCTGCCACATCCGAGAAGCAGGGCGGGGTGGGGTGGAGTGAGGCCAGTGATGCTGGAGGCAGTTGTGGCATGGGGAGCTGGTGGAGGCAGATGGAGGGGACAGCAGGGCAAGCTTTCTCCCCACACCCCTGGGAGGCAGCAGCGGCAGTGTGGAGTGGTGGGTGGCAATGCTCAGTCCCCACCCTCCTCATCATTCTTGACGGGCATTTGTTATAGTACTTCTCAACCGCCTTTTCCATTATGAAGCTATGCTAGATCTGGCTTTACACCCCTGTCTGAGCGTATGCAATATTAGCTTTCATACAGGTACTGACATGCTTTCTGATCCTCCCTCAATATACTACCGACTTCTCCACAAGTAAAAAAAAAAAAACAATCCATCTCTACAAGGATGTTGGAGAGGCCTCTCAGTCCCCACCAACTTAAGTACCAGCACAGAAACCATTAAAGTTAAGCATGTCCAGACCACTTTGGTGAATCAGAGGTAGAAACTGAATTAGAGGGTGTGTGGTATAAAGCAGTGTGCCATGTTTTATCCCTCTGAGGCCATTTTCACCCTCTTTTACTACTTGTCCTTGCTCCCGTCTATGCTTCGCAGAATAACTTCTGTAATGATTGGTTTGACAGGGCTCTAGTTTTAGATGCTGAAACTTTCTGAGCAATGCGAGTGGGTGCACATGCACACACAGATGCATACACATACACAAACCACCCAAAAGCCCTGGAGCATGTTTGTGAAGACCTACTTTGATAGCTAGTATGTGCATTTAGCCCGAAAGGAAATGCCACTTTGAATAAGGCACTGAATAAGGAAAAAGTGAATGGAAGCAGGCAACAAGTCTTTCCATCTATCATATTTTTCAACCAGCTGCCAGGCAAATATCACTAATGAAAAGAATGTTTTAATAGTGACAAATCAAAATGGAGAGAGAAAAGCAAGCAATTTTAGATTACGTTTAGAGTTTACAAGTTGCACATTCAAAAGGACAATGTGTGAAGTGTTATATAATGCTTCTGTCTTATAAATTGAAGTCACAAAGTTATATCTATTTGCAATACATAATTCCTTAAACTCAAAGAGAAAGCTGCATTCATTGGGCACAGTTTTGTATTGAACCTCAGCTTCCATTGTCTATCTCATCTGAAGCAATCCCATGGTCCCATGTAAAATATTGATTTCTCAGATTAACCTTGCAGATAATTTTGTTTTCCAATAAATGCTGTGAATGGATACTAGACAATTAAGCATACTCCACAGAGTTACAGTTCCAGATTCTTGCCCATTAACACCATGCCAGCCTTCCCTACTACCCATTAGTGAGAATATTAATATCCATGCATCGAAGGTATAATACTTTTGCCTTAATATTTCTTGTACCAACATGTAATATCAAAGGAATAACTCAAAACCTGTACAAAACCATTAAAAAGATCATTCCAAATACATGCTCTAAATTAATGTAACCTAGATGGATAGTTATTCAACTGGAAAGGACACAATCATAATGAAATATTTTCCTCTGGGTGCCTTGAACTCTTTCATTAAATAAAACACACTCTGCTTTTACATGAAACCATGATATATTCTCACACAGGGCTTTTTCTAAAAATTTAGCTAATGACCATTATACAAGTACAGTGTAAGACTGTAAGACAGGCGTGTGCTGTTTCAAGATGTAGACTTTATTTTTTTTTAAATTAAAAAAAAAACACTTCTTACAAAATGAAGACAAAAACAGGTTTATGCTTTTAATGGTTTCCATATCTATGATTCATAATGATGACCACAGAAACATGAGGCTGGCTGTCTTAAAAGCGAGGCAAGCAACATACTTTGAAATCAACTTTTTTAAATAAGAAAACAAGCACACTCAATACTGTGGGTAAAACCAACTCTTATTTTTATCGACTTGTATCACACTCATGCATTCTATCGAATTATTTCAAACTGCAAACTGTCTAATACATAAAGAAATCTAAATCAGATTAGTTAATGTTGAGATTATGCTCCATCCATGAAGAAATTCAGGTCAAAGGTTCCAGACTATTCAAAATGTTGACAATAAATATTATCAGTAATATTATCCATAAGGATGATGAGGATTTGCTTTCAGCAGTGTTCATCATGTGTCAGGTGCTTTTCAAGTATAAAAGTAGATAATGCCACTGTGCTGAAGAGACTTTAAAACTTAAGGGAAGGGAAAGAGGTAAACTAGAATGAAAGTAGTTCGGTAAGTAATTGTGTGGTTATATGTGGTTTTTTGGGGCCCGGTTCAAAACCCAAGGGATAACATTTCCCATTATCTTTGAATCTGTTCCATAAAGTTTGAAGACCTTTTTTTTTTTAATTTCAGGTGTGATACCTAGATGTTCCAAAACACAGCGTCTATCTATGGTCTATCAGTGCATCCCCCACAGGACTCGCACTACCCGTGAAGATACAGTTGTGTGACAGTCAATCTAAATTTAATTTATTTTCTGTGCTTTGAGAATATCTTCAGCTCTTCTGCTTCTGCACTTGCAGTTAGCCCACGGGCCCAGATTCACCAGAGCATTTTAGTTTTTGTGCTTTCCAGCATCAAGACCTTTGCAAGCAGGTTTTTTCTGATTGAACTGACCCCAGCACATTACTGTGAGCCCCAACACAACCAAGTAATTTCCTTTCTTTGAACACTAGAAAGACAGGATTCTCAAACAAGCAAAGGTACAATGAGTTGGCATCCTGGCTCCACTGAAGTCAATAGAAAAATGCATTTAACCTCACTGGAATCAGGATTTGCTCTGCAGTGACTTGCATTAGGCCACAGAATAAATCTAGCACCCCATTGCTCCAGCTTCCTATCTTGTCCCTTTGATTTCAAGATGACGTACATCTTTAGAGACAGAAGACTGAGGAGAAATCTGAATAATTTTGTTCACGAAGTAAACACAGAGATAAACACAATTCACCTCACTTAATCCCATCAGTCCAGGGGCAGGAAAAGCCTGGCCCGCAGGCTGGATCGGGCCTGCAGCAGACTTAATTTCCCAGCAGTCCCTGCCTGCATTGCTCCGGCCGGTTTCCATAGAAACGCCCAGAATCAGTGCCATGACAGCATGGGGCCAGGGCTTCCGTGGAAATTGGCCTCAACAGCTCTGGCAGGGTGCAAAGTCGAACAGGGAGCTGCTCTGGGGCTGGGATCCTGTGGCAGTGACAGTGTGGTCCAGAGCCAGGGCAGAGATGCAATCTGCTGCCCACATGCCCTGGGCAGCAGTGTGAAGACAGCAGATCATGGCTCTGCCCCCACCCAGACCACACTGTCACCACTGCAAGATCCCAGCCCCAGCCCTGGAGCATCTGCCTGCCCAGCCACATGTCCAGCCAGTGCTGCTGGGGATGGTTTCCATGGAAATCCTGCCCCCACCACTGCTGCTGGGGTCTCCATGGAAACCATCTGCAGGGATGTGGGCAGGGGCTGCGGGAGATAGAGTCTGGCCACCATTTTACCCACCCCACGGTAGTCCATTGTGACTCAGTGTCCACCCAATGGCGCAGGGAGAGTTTCTATAGAACAGATTCTATTTTACTCAGATCCAACCAGGAAAATCTCTTAATAATTTCAAACACTTTCCCTGCCTTTAATGTCTGCTTGACTAAATATCTAGAGGTCTATGTCAAAAAGAAACACCTCCCTCCATGCACTTGTCTCCAACAGTGTTAAAAGTCCTAGCTGAAGTTGCAGCATCTCTGTACACAGTTTTCTTCAGAGAGGGCTACTTTCAGTTTTACAAGCATGGATCCTTATTACTATTATTATTATTATTATTATTGCTACTACTACTACTACCCAGCATACCATCAATGAACCATGGTGGGAGCCAACCAGTTCAGTGAGAACCCTGGAAAGGAAGAGTGTGCCCTTTGCAGGTAAATAAAGCATAACCTACACACAAAGCAAGAACAGAAAAAGCTTCCAACTACTGGAAATACTAAATTTCCATGAGCAGCTTACACAAATACAGAAGTAAGAGTTGATTCTGTATGTAGCCCTGACCAGGGGAGACAAAACCAGAAAGTGAGGGGAAAGGGGTTTTATTGCTTTGTAGTTTTTGGTTTTGTCTGTACTCTCATATGGGGGGTGGAAAAAAGGATAAGAAGCAAATGAGACATTATTGTCAGAAATAATGCCCAAAACCGCAGAACAACAGCTTGATGAGTGTTGTCATCCCAGGAAAACAAAAATGAAGATTCTGCTTCTTTGTCTGGGTGTTTTTTAAACAACCAAAAAAGTATCAAAGGAGAGAGGAGACATGCTAGTGCTAAGAACTCAAGCATAATATAGAAAACATTTGTATTGTAGGAGAAGAAAATGGAAGAAGAGGGAATCCAGGACCATGCTACTGATTGGCAGCAAAGCCTTATTACTGTTGGGAGCTGAACTTTCAGCTGAATGCACACAAGCCAAAGCTGAAGAGGACCCACAGTATTAACCCAACAGTGGTTTTCCACTGACCTCAGTGGGCTGAGACTGCAGCTTAGTATACCTCTATTTGTTCGTGAAACTTCTCTCTACTCTGAGAGCATTGGAAATGCAAATTATTTGGTTGTACTAATTATTAGAATAATGCATTAAGGCCCAGTCAAATCAGAAAAACTGCTTGCAAAGGCCTTGATGGACTTTTGTGGTCTTTGGAGGAATTCTGGCCCGACATGAGAAACTAGAAGCTGTTAAGGAAATGCTCAGGCCAAAAAATATAGATGGAGTTCGACAATCTGTCAGGAAGCCCAACTATGTTTTCAGTTGGGAAAACATCTCAGAGGTCTGTTAATCCTTGACATGGTTAATACATAAAGATGTAGCATGGGACTGTTCACAGACCCAAAAACAGGTTATTTGGAAAAGGAAATAACAACACAATTGGTTTATGGCACATTAAAGCACTACAGCCCACCGGAGCAACGTCTCTCAACCCGCGGGTCACGACCCAAAAGCGGGTTGCAGAAATATATGAAAGGGTCACAAACAAACTTAAAACATGGATCAACAAACTTTAAAAATGGATTCTCTTTTAAAAGGAGAAACACACAGGGAACCATGGCTTTTTCCTTGCAGGCTGGCAGAGTTCCAGCCTGCAAGGGGCTGCTAGGGCCTCTGCAAGCCCAACATACATCCTCTCCCACCCTACATAATGGGGGATTGGAGCCTGGAGGTGAAAGGCAGTGAGTCGGGAGTAAGAGGCACTGGGTCGGGACTGGTCATCGATGTTTACAAATGGGTCCTGGTACAAAAAAAGGTTGAAAACCACTGCTGTAGAGCAGGGGTGGGCAAAATACAGCCCACTTCATTTTGAGGTATTACGCAATCACTTCAATATACACAGCACAAACACACACAAATCAGGACAATGGGGTTTTTTTTATTAAATAACATTAAAATATGTTATTGTGGTTGTTTGATTTTTAGTATATAATTTGGGGGGGGGGGGTTTCCCCAGTTCCAAGATGGCAAACCCCCTTCCCAAAAAGAGCACTTCCAGGGTCAAAGGGAGGGACTTCTGGTTGCAAAGGTCAGGGATGAGGGCATGGGACTTCTGGTCCCAAGATGGTGGCCAGGGGGCGGGGCATCTGTCAAGGGGCGGGGCTACCCTTGTAGCCCAACAGCTCACTAAAACTGGTTAAATGGCCCTCCAGCCAAAATGATTGCCCACCCCTGCTCTAGAGCTTTCAGAGCTACAGGGTAATGCTTTAGAAACAGGACTACCTAGGAGCAAATCTGATGCATAAGCATTCCATAGTATCTGTTAGCAGACCCTGGACAGACATAGAAAGCAAATATAACCATATGGAAAAGAGTGCTCACTGTGCTCTTTGGAATGGATCAAACCCATCAGTTCACCTTTGAGCATAAGTTGGACATGCAATAACCCTGTAAGCATTAGAAAGCATCACGAGGAAGCCACTGCTGAGTACACCCAAGGACTACAACGTATGTTATAGAGAAGGCAGCACTGAAGATCGGAGGATAAAGTACTTCCCAGGAAAGTCACTACTGGCGATACAGTTGCTGATACAGCACGAGGCGTGTACTTCCAGAGCACAACACAGATGGCTCTGTGAACACGAGATGAATCAGCATACTACAGTATCTTTACATATTGTAAAGGAAGCTTCAAGTCCAAAAAAGCACCGGATAGGATGAGTGCTTCAGGGAATAAAACAAATCAGATCTCAAGAAATAAGTAATAAAGGATCCTATCTCTTGCCAGCAGGTAAGGGATCAGTTGTATGTGCAGTGTAACAGGGTTATACCGTAAGGTTGGTCTTCCCCACGGCTTGCTTGCTTGCTTGTTTGGGCAGTCTGCCCCCCTCTCTCTCCTGGCATGCATTTGACTGAGTGAATATGTTTTAGTTATGGTAAGAGGCTGCCCCTTTCTGTGTGCTGGTGTCCAGGTTTCTATCTATGCCTCCAACCTCCCCTCGCAAGTGTTATACTCCAATCACTTCTGAGCCCTTCTGGCTCTCTGGTCTCTCTCTGCCCTGCTGGACTCTCCGGGCTTTCTGCAGCTGCATCCTTTCTCTGGATGTTAATGAGGCCTCCACCTCCTCTACAACAAACCACTGGACTACACATGAATGTAGTCACAAACCCTTAGGCAACAACTTAACATGCAACCAATAACAGCAGTATAATAACCCTTTATGGGGACCAAACTTCTCACCTCTCGACACTAGACTCTCAGCCTAGGTACCTGACAGACTCCATGGAGTCATATAACACTTTGCTAGCCAAGCAGGCAGCCGTGGGGAGTCAGGCAGGCAGCCACAGGTCTCAGGCAGCTTCCATGGGAAGAAGCTCTTTCCCTGGCAATTGCCAGAGGTCAAGTGGGTGCTGTTTACTCCAGCCCTTCACTGAGATAGCCCAAACCCAGCCTCCCCCAGTCAGGTGTTCCCTGTTCCCTCCTGATTCCCTTCCCTCCCTAGCAAACCACAGGGCTGAGCAGAGCCCTCTAGCCAGGCAGCTTCATCCCTAAAGTAGCAGGCTCTCTTTAGTGCCCTGCTACATGCAACACAGGGCTTTCTTTAAGTAAGGCCAAGGGCACATCACCGCACATTTAAGAGCTGACATCATGAAAAAAACCACACATTTCATAACTGGCAATAGAAACACACTTGGGGTGATCCAACCTACCAACCCAGCATGAGTGTATAAAATGCATAGTTGGGGACAACTACAACCTCATGAACAGAAATGTCACAAATAAGAAGCGAGTATCATACTTGAAGTGTATGGATACACCTTGAGATGGCTGTGAAGGCTGTATCTGTACTTTAGGCTATCTGCTGGTTACCTCCAGCCCCCGCAAGTCAGAAAAAGCTTGCACAAAGTACACAACAAGGGCAAACTGCTGAAATGGAAGGTGTAGGAAGCTGCACAGAACTTGAAGGGTGGAGGGTAAACCAGGGGAAGGAAAGGTTTGGAGGAGACACCAGGCTGCATCATGTGGCCGTAATGCCACGGCAGTTCCACAACGTCTGTAAAGGGCGTCCCTTCATGCTGTTACCAAACACGCAGAACCTGTCACAGTCAACTGTAGAGTCACTACCACGATCACAGTCAATACTCATCCACACTCACTTGTGCTCGATTCCTTAAAGGTTGAGCTGCGGCCGCTAATAGATTCTCCCTACTTGGTTGAAAGGTGCAAAGGTATCAATAGTGTCCTACCACAGAACAAATGAGCTCTGTTGTGGAGATTTAAAATAAATGGTAAGAAGAAAAACCACAGCTCCAAAGTGACTGAGGGTCGGGCCCATATTCAGTTATCAAATGAAGTGTTATCTTAATTACAGCCATTGGGGCTTTTCATTGAGCTGTACACTTTTTTCCAATATAGCAGCTGAACCCCAACCATTGCAGGATTACCTTTTCATATCTTAATACTCCAGGCAACAGTCATAGAGTATCTACCCCATGAGAAAAGAGGAAATAGAAAGGATGGTTTCTAGAGGGAAGCAATGTAATGAGCTCTGGTCTGCTGTTAACGCTAAAAATGCTTCCATGAATAGAGAATACTGGTACCTGCTTCACTTTGCACATATCACTTCTATTTGTAATTGCTGCATTTGTTAATTAAAAACAGCCCTTTTTATTTCTTTCCAATAAGGGAATAAAAAGGTCAAAGTCAGAAATATTTTAGAGATTCTATTCAAATAGCAGCAACCTGAGGGGACTGGCCAGCTGCTGAACAAAACAAGGATTTATAACCCAATCCCCCAGTCCTCCAGACCAGTTTTACATCAGCGTCATTGTTATCCACGGACACACTCTAGAGTCACACCAGTGTAAGTGAGAGAAGAAGCAGGTAAACTAGGGCAGTGGGAATAATTTTTCAAAATTGCATGTGGGAGAAGCGCACGCAAAGCCTATTAACTCTGCATCCTTCTGAGCATTTCAATGATCAGCCCGCTTCCCTTTTTCTGTATACTTTTCTGAAAACTTTAAGTGGAAGGGAAACATCAAGAGTCCAGATGTACAAGTTCCACTCAGTTTTTTGTTTCCTCTGCCAAAGCAGTTACTTCCTGTTGAAACATTCATGGAAAACCCACTCCACTGCTGCTTTATGGTGAAACAGAAACTGCCATTTGCCTGGACTATGCTGTTTCCACCAGCACGAAATCTATAGTTCGTTTATTTGTTTTTTGAAGTGTGGAAATCTATGGTTAAATGCAAATTATTTCAATTCAATCAGCAAAAATGCTGTCCACAGATTTGCAAAGCCGAGTCCTCCCAGAATCTATGTGGATCTTCCCAAGATCTCTAATACAGCAGACCCTCACCATTCGTGGGGGGATACACTCTAGAGATCTCTGTGAATGGCAAAATCTGTGAATACGTACTGTACTGTGCGTCAGGCCACCTAGGAAACTAAAAATCCAAAAAAACATTGCTTTGGTTCAATTTCCATGCAAGGTTTCCCAATTCTGCCCAAATAAAAAATAAAGCATATTTTTTCGCTTAAACTAAGGGTAGAATACATAATATAACCATCAGCTTTAACAGCCAACAAACCCATTGGGATCACCTGGTCTGAAACCCTATTATTACACAACGCGATTAATTTTGCCCAGGGTTTCTTGGATCTAACCCAACAATTTCCAGTTAACAAGAACATTTCTTGACTAAAAGATTTCAAGTGATGGAGAATCTGTTCCATCCTTTAGTAAAGTCTTCTAACCCGTACTCTTAAAAAACCGATTCTTATTTCCCATTTGATTTTGTCCAGCCACTGGATCTTATTATGCCTGTCTCCTCTAGATTAAGGACTCCAGAAGAAAACTGCTTGACTTAAGAAGAGTACGAAGAACCAAAAGAGGGAGTTTAAAATAGATGCTGAGGTTCACAGCCTTACTTTTCAAAAGACAGCTGTGAAGGTCAGAGGATACAAATTTACCTTAGGAAATGCAGCTATAAATATTTCTCCTTCCTTCTGAATACCAGGTATCTTGATTTTAAATAATGGCTTGGTCTATAACCATAAGTTTCATAGTTTCTAGGGTCGGAAGGGACCTGAGTAGATCATCGAGTCCTACCCCCTGCCACGGCAGGAAAGAGTACTGGGGTCAAACGACCCCTGCAAGCCTCCATAAGAGACTTTTATAAACATTTGGATCTCTAAGAAAGAATGAAGCAAGCCTAATGGTTATATCATATATGCTATCTTGCAGTAACAGTGTCAGCAATGATCAGTCTATTCCATGGATATGTAAGGTTACCCTAAGATCCTTGAAATCCCGTGAACCTGTAAAGTCCCAATCCTATCCAGATGAAATAGCTTGTGGAATTAGGGCCCAATTCATTCTTTATGCCATACATCCTTAGAGGTCATGTATACACTGTACACACTTAGTGCCTAACAGAAAGGGGGTGTCCACGACTACAACGGCTACAAGCTATTGCAATGCAAATAGCAGCATGCACAGATGGATGCCAAATACCACGTCCCGTCTGGAGTAACCTAGGTGCAGAAGCAGACAGTTCACATCAGAAACGCATTCTGAAGGGACACAAGAGATGCCTTTCACCTGCACCTTGTTCTATTATTACCTCCAGTTTACTCCATCTCCCCACTTTTTCCATTCTGGCCTTATTTTATATCTGGGTTGGGTCAACCAGGCTTCTAGTCATTTATATAGAATTGTAATTCCTATGATGAAAACAAGTACAGCTTGAATGGGAAGTAAGTTTTGCCATCACCTTAAACTGCTGACCTATTACGGTGCAATGTTCCCATGCCATTAAGCTTCATAAAGTTACGTCACATCATATAAACCGTGATCTGACCAAACAACGTGGCATATTGTCTGCAACACATTGCACAGTGTGCAACGTTATTACACTTTAATTCATCCATAGGCTCATAGGAAGCAGGTCATTTTATCCGACAGACCATGGACTGTGTTCTCTACCACTGAAATCGTAAGCAGCCATGAATTATTAAGAAATATATTCTTCTTGGGGCTAAAACAAGAGATGCCCGTTTCTATTACATGGGAAAAAATGCCTCCTTCATACTGATGATTCATGTTAGCCTTTTAGTGTTCAAAGCTAGGGTGATCTACCACAAAGGGTTAAACATGTCTGCTTACATAGCAATGCATGCAGTGTGCAATCTCAAGTAAAGCAATGCAATGCAAATGTCCTGCTGCTCTGTTGACTATACAATCAGCTCTCGCGCGCTCTCTCTCTCTTTCTCTCTGTCAAATAGGAAGCACAGGCAAGCTGGTACATCAAAGTATGATATGCATAAAAGCTTTGAGGCATGCTTTCCCCATAATATATCTCTACAATTCCCATAAGAATATGTCTGCCTCTTTTCTCTAAGCTAATACTCTTCTATTTTCCAATATAAATCAAACTACTTATAAACAAAATGTATTTCAGGAACTCTCGCAGCTAGGAGAGAAAGTTGATAAATGTGTTGGTCCACACACCATACTCCCAAGGCAATATGCCCAGCCCTTTAGAAAGTAGTGGGGTACACCCCAGTTCTGCTTAGAGACAGCAAAATGCACTTCAAATCCTAGGCATCCTTTAATTCTAGCCCAGCCCACAGAATCAAGCCCTGTTTGGCACTTATATGAACTTAGGGGGGTTAAAAAAAAAACAAAAACAAGTGCCTTGAACTATTCACTTCACTCCAATCTGGAGCTATCCCAGAAATAGTGCCTTGATGCCCTATCAAAGCAACTTTGTCCCTAGAACACTAAACTCCCCATGCCCAGTGCCTGATCCAAGCCTTCAAGTTTAAATTGCAGTATATTCTCTTAACACTGCAATCAGTGAGAATCTCTGCCTTCTGGCTGAGATGTAATAAAATGAAAAATAAGAGCCTTCCTAAGAAATGTGCTTTTGAAATCATGTGTAATACACCCAAGTATGTATCCAATCACTAACTTAAGTATGTATCCAATGGGGTTTGGATGGCTGGTAGTTGAATAACATCAGAACAGCTGAGAAAGGTCTCAAGATGAGAAAATTAGAGACTGTGAGTAAATACTGTTAAATATCTCAATGCATTAAACTATGACCAAAGTTGGATTCTACGTGATGTGTCCACCTCCTCTTTCAGGTAGAGGCAAATTTAGCAGAGAAGCAGCTAGGCCTTCAGCAGAATAAAACTTAACAGCATCTATACAAATGCTCCCTGGGATGGAGTGTGGGGACCACTTTAATTAGAGCAGCTCTGAGAGCTGCTCTAATTAAAGCACGCACAGCGTCATGTCTATTCAGCATCCCCCACTTCAAAATGGCGGCGGGGGCACTTCAAAGCTCGCTCAACAAGCTTTAGTGAAAGTATCTCCGCCAACATTTTGTAATGTGGGAGCGCTGGATACACATGAAGTGAAGCTGCCAGAGCGTGCTACTTAGTACGCTCCAGCAGATTCGATTAATTGAGTCTGCTCTGATGCATGCTAATTAGCACGCATCAGAGCAGAGGTCCATCACGTGTATAGGCGCCCTGAGCTTCTAGCTTCAGGAACTGTGAAAGGAAAGCAAGTGGCTTGCTAAAAGAGGAATTAGATATCCCTGAAATGGAGATGAAGGCTTTGGAACATTATGTTCTGAAAGTGTCCCTTTTATCCCCAGCTTCAGTTGAAATGCACCATGTGTCTTTCTCTTCAGACTTGGAAGATGCCCCAAATACTTTGAAGTTCTTCAGCCTAATGAGGAAGTCCATATAGCTCAGGCAACTTCTGCATACTTAGCAGCTTTGAAAGGGAGAACAATTTGTAAACCTCAGGGACAGTTATACTGATACAAATATAAAATCATTTACTAGCTTTGTTGCTGGAATGACTCATTGGGGCTTTTAGTACAGGATTTAAAATGTAAAATGTTAATGTATTTAATAAGGCATTGTTTTGATTAATTGTAATGTTGTACATGATTCAGCTAAAGCAAAACCAATCAAGCATACTGCTTTTCATCAACGTGCTATTTTTTGTGTCAAATGTGCATAATTTTGCTTGATCCACATGCTTTGTCGCTTTCAATGTTAACCTAGAATTTAACGGGACTGAGAAAAAGTAGTGTATTTGTTAAACAACAGCCTATTGATGCTTGATATAAAACATATTTATTGCGTTAGATTTCCACTCTGAGGGTCTAAGCCCCTAAATTCAATGAGTTTTAGAGCGGGCCCCAGGGATATCAGTTGATTCGAAATGAAACAGTTGCTTCTTTTCTCCAACAGATAAACCTGTGCTTGATGCGTGTACCTTGGAAACAACGGTTGTGGCTTCTGTGGCCAGTTGTGCCACACACTTCCTTAATGATTTTAGGAAGATCACTTGACTTTTCCGTGCTCCAGATTTTTCTGCTTCCCATTCTGCCAGCTTGTTCAACATCTGCCTATCTCATAAGGATGCAAGTCTTAGCCAATTAATGTTTAGAAAATGACTTGGGATCACAAGATGGAAGGTTCTTTAAAAGTACATTGCCACTTTGTCAGCACCATGTTGCTTCACGATGTACTTTTCTTGCATGTACATTTTGCAATATTTATATGTTTGTTACCTGGGTATTTTTACATTCCTAATTACACCATATCTGCATTTCTTAAGAAAGAGATTTAAGAAATGAGAGACAGCACAAAGAAAAGGACGGCAATTAAGCTGGAACGGCCGATTTTTTTTCTTCAGAATAAACTGAAGTATCATTATCCAAGTGAAGTCTACTGCCATATCATCCCATTAACCTAGTGCCAATAAGAAGGCTTTCTATTTGTGCTAGATGGAGGCATACCAGTTATTTTACTCTGCCAAGATGGCATATTTGAAGTTGCCTCATAACTGCAAATGCAAACAGACAGGACTTTAAATCAGAAAGGAAATAGGATATTTATAGAGTTGTATATTTTCCTTTGTGTCCAAGCTAAATCGGCAAAACTATCCCAGAACTCATTAGGAGAATGCAGTTTCATTTTCATTATTTGATGCAATATAAGACAAAGAACAAGTCTGTGCTCCTAAATTAAGAAGAAAGTCAAAATTCTAGGGGTATAATACAGAGAAAATGGAACTAGCTATTGTGATGGAAAAGGTGGGAAGGCATATTGTGGGGAGAAGGGAATGAGGTATAGATTTGTTCACAAACAATCCACCAAAGCCAATACAAATCTCCTGAAAGATTCTGGGTATGTGCGCTCTCCAAATGATCAGTCTAGCTGCAGCAGCATGCATTGCTGCCTGGCTAAATTATCCTAGACATCTCCAAGTGCTTTGGTGCCATGCACATGAAGGAACTGGCAAAAATTTTCAATCATTTGAATAAAACAATCATTTGACTAAATAATTTGAAGCAACGATTTGAGTAAAACACAGCTGATGCTACAAAACACAAAGCTGTACCATCCCTTCTGAAATCACGGCACATTGGCTTCAAAGTCTACTGGAAAACAAGTCCATTCATTTGTTCATTCATAAAACTTTCCATAGTTCAGGGAAAACATCATTTTGGAAATGACTGAGAGCTGGCTTGGAAAAAAGGAGGACCGTTAAGCAGCGCTGGATACAACAGTGCTAATATAATACATGTTTTTAATTACTATAATGTGCCTAAAACCCCGGAGCTCCCCATTAAAGGTGCACTATAAATAATCCATGGAGAATCCTCAGACCAGATCAGCCATTGCAAGTTTTCTTCTGCTGTCTCTCAGCTACATAGCACATAGAGCACATTAGCCTAGCTAGTATCCTGCTGATTCAGCGTGTGATGTACTGTCCACTCTCTACCAGCTTTAAGTTTTGTCAAAAAATAAACCATTTTGCAATGTCTTTTAGGTTGTAACATCTATTATCAGCTAGCTAAATCTGTCCTACTGAGGCCCCACTGTATCTCTAGCACTATATTTGCTTCATTCAGTGGTAAACCCTGAACTTGGAGCACTGAACCTACTACAAAATGAAAATGCTGTTGAAGAGCATTAGAAACTATAAAGTTTCTAATAAAGGATTTTAGAATGATTTCAGATTGGTTCAATCATGCTGAAAAAGAACTAGGAGATATATACCTGATCCCTGGAGCCATGTCTATAGCATACAGATGTATAGCTGAAAATGCAGCAAGCCTGACACACTTAAAACAAACACACAGGCTAGGGACATAAGTTACCCATAAGTGCTCAGAAACTGGTTCAGATTTGTAACACAACAGAAGTTCAGTGCACATAAATCACTTTCAAAATGGCTGAAACAGATTTAAAATAAACCTGGATGGATGTAGTAGGAGATTTAACTGATTTAGCTGAGCAGAGAGTGGTGCTCGAGCACCCCCTGGCCACTGCAGGCAGGTGACTGCATTTCAGGAATTAAAACAAATGTTTGTTCACTTGCTAATCAGTTCAATCTATGCAGCTTAGTCTAACCTGCAAAAGATTGAACCGATTCAGCCTCAGGCTTTTTGACTGTGTTTAGCCCTAGGGAAAGGCCAAAAATGAAAAGCCTAAGACAAAAGTGGAAGTAAGATAAACTTATGCAGCAAGCTGCAATGAGGTAGCAGGGACACAAGCATAGGTGGACTGGATCTGCTGAAAGAACATCAGAGTTGTTTCAGAAGACAAGATACTGGCTCCTGTTATGACCAGAGATCTGAGTTTTCCATTTGCCATAGAAAAATGCAGTAAAACCCAGATTTCCTAATTTTAAAGAAAAAAACCCTGATTTTCTCCTTTAAAGGAGATAAACTTGGGAAACAATGGGGGGTTTCCCCTTGCAAGCTGGCAAGTTGCAGCTTGCAAGGGGCTGGGGGGAGTGGGAGAAGGCAGGGGGCACCAGGTATATGTGCGCAGACACACGTGCACATGGCAGCCAGGCAACCTGGAGAGCAGCTCCCCTCAGGTAAGTCTGGTGGGGGGCTGGGGATTGATGCCACCCATAGTAAGGGAGGGAGGGATGGAGTTGGGCAGGGCTTGGGGCTGCTGCCCAGCTGCACCAATGCATGAGGCTTAGGGCCTCGAGTCAGAATGCATGGCTGCAGGGCCCAGGC
Source organism: Crocodylus porosus (assembly GCF_001723895.1). Lineage (NCBI taxonomy): Eukaryota > Metazoa > Chordata > Crocodylia > Crocodylidae > Crocodylus > Crocodylus porosus. The sequence goes on along the minus strand of NW_017728924.1, from coordinate 6,459,756 downwards.
AGGGAGTGGGATGGAGCTGCAGGTGGCTCATCCAGAGAGTGGCAGAGGGCTTTGTCCCTGCTACTGCACACTCCTGGGGGGGTGCATGTGGGGCATGTGCCCCCCAGATTTGTACAAGGTGTGGGGGAGGGCTGCTCGGTGTAGGTTTGGGCTCCCCACCCTGCTGCCCTCCCTCTAGGGCCCACACATCAAACCTACCTAGCCAGCTGAGGATTCTTGTCACCTATATGTCACCTATTTTTGAATTTACTGTGTAGGAAAAAGAGGAAAAGTGTACTTAGAAGGCTCTGATTGGTGTGATTCTTTGCACCTGCAATTCTTTGTCAGTAATAATATATACACACACCTCATTTTATCTATCTATCTAGATATACCATGCCTTTAAAACTGCAGTGCAAATAATTTGATTTGGCTGATAACAATTCCCAGTATCTAGATAGAGAGATACTGGGAATCGTTATCAGCCAAATCAAGTTATTTGCACTGCAGTTTTAAAGGCATGGTATATCTTTGCTGGGTTGTTGGTTGTAGCCATCTTGGCCTAAGGACATAGGCAAGCAAGGCTCTTTGGGTAAATGCAGTATCTTTTATTAGACCGACTGAGTACTTGAAAAAATTTCTTGGCAAGCTTTCAGGTGCCGTCTCAGACCAATAGAGACTCCCTGTCCCTAACAAAGGGTGACTGAGCCCAAAAGCTTGCTAATAACTGGCATATCTTTGTCCTTTCTTAGGTTTTACATTGAATCTATGTTGATATCAGAAGCAAACACAAGAGAAAGGCCAATTTTCTTAAAATGTACCTGCACTTTGCAATGTGCAGCCAGGTAGTAACAGACTGTCAACAAAACGTATGCTAAACATCGGAGTAGTACGCCATGTACAGTTTGTGAACTGTTTGTGGTAGATGCTAACCTAGGTTGCTAACATAATTTGGATTCCAAAGTGTCCCTGTAAGATAAATGACTAACTTTCCCCCTAATCTTGACTTATTTATATTTATTGCTGAATTAATAGGTGTCTAAAGTAAAGTTAGGTACTGTATGAATCATAGCAAGTGCATATTACATCTCTCCTAGTTTTACCATGCATTCATATTTAGTTTCTTCTCATTATGTGCAAGCAAATACACATATTTACTGGGAATAGGAAAAGATGTGGAGGCTATTAACCCATGCTGCCAAATTGCAGAGTAAACTGCAGGAACTTTTAGCAGAATCTGTGGGACTTTTGTTTAAATTTGTCTTGGCTTTTTATTGCTGTCTCCCAAGCTTATCTCATCAATTTGCATGCTAAACATGTAATTAAAATCACAGCATTACACAGATGCCACCATGTAACACAAGTAGAGGAAATAAAAGAGGAGGAGAAAACAGGGAAATTTAATTTTACTTACACAAATAAATAGATGGCAAAACATGACCATGAAAATAGACAAGCAAATAGGGAATGCACGGGGAATAAAAGCAAAGAACACCATCTGGGTGTTTCGGCTAGCACTAACAGCCCATTCCAGTGTCCAGCTGGCCAAGGGATGAGATGCTGTATAGATAATGTACTTGACGAGCGAAGCACGCTCAGTACTGCAAGGCAGGCTGCACATACACATACTGCGAGACAGCTATACGAAACAGGTGACATTAAGACTCTAATAGTGAAAAATTGCCTCATGAAAACCTCCTACCTGCTTAACTGGGCAAAGGCTCAGACCTTAGAGTTTAAAGTTAAGTGGCTCAGGGACCTCCATTTATTTGTACCCATCCCTCTCTATATTGATGCCTTTGTTAAAGACGATCCAGAAAACAGTGAATATTCGATCTCTGCACTGCAAAGCACATGGAAGATGAATATGACAATATGGTACCTACCTATCATTAATGACTGACTGTTTTCCTTGAGATTACAGTATATCTCACTATGTCTCTCCTTCTGTGAAATTTCTCTGTGCTCCTTTATAATTATAATTGATGACAATGATAATGGTAATTTTAAGGCCCTGGCTTCTAATCTTTACTCAGTCATAACTCCCTCTAATTTGCTTGAGAGGGGACTGCAGGTTCAAACTCGTTACTAGATTGTATAAGAATGTAAGAACTAGAATGACCATTTGAAAAGGATAGTGATTATTACCTCCAAAGGAGGTAATAATGGTGTAGCTATTTCATTTGAAATTACTATATTTAACTTTGACAAATTTGAAATGACACTTTTCGCTTAAGCTACAAATACTCTAACTGCCTCATAATGCACAATGGGATACACTGTGATCCATAACACTTGCAATTCTTCCTTTGCTCACTATTTGTATCCAAGGCCAAGATCTCGCTCTTCCCTGTCCCCATGCTCCAGAAAGTAAATGGGTAAATAGCTCTGTGTATTCCTGTTCACAGACTTTCAAAGTTCAGTTAGCCTTCATAAAGATTTAAGGAATTCTTGTTCTGTACTGGACTCTACATCTGAATTAGAGATTCTGGCTATGGTTGTAAGGTAGAAAGGCATTTCTTAAGAAGTAAAAAAAGTTCAATTCTGAAGACAGGCATAAAAATAACATGATTTGTACCATTCTGCCTATGGAGCATTTTGTTCCTTATACACAGCTGGAATTCTAGCAAGATAAAAAAAGTTATGTGTTATTTGCATATAATTTAAATACTTTTCAGCATCAAATCACTTATTCACAGACTTCCAAAAAATATAATGCATAACTGTAATTGGTCCAGTATCTTTATCCAGAAAGATTTAAAGAAACATGCTGCCAAATGAGATTTGAGTGTTATTAATTAAAAGTGAGTAAGGGCAGTCATTCAGATGATAATGGCATATCCTCCCCTTCAGAAAGAAAATTATGCAGTACCGGATGCTGCTCAAACGCTTAAAGAAAAAAGCCATTTAAACATAGATATTAATATGCAAGTCTGGCTGGCACCATTGAACAAGCTGTTCGGAAAGTGTGAAGGACCGAACAGAGGCTAGTGCAAATTTCAGGCTGCCATGAGAGAAACTTTAATAACTAAAAGGACATGACAACATTCTCAGCTCCCTTTAAGTCAATGGACCTTTGGACATTAAAAAGAGTTTCATCTGTGTAAGGCCTGAAGTCTCCAGGATTTGTCCCAACAAGCATGACCGTGAGCTGCCTCTGAGCTATGGGAAGTCGGATTCACAAGAATTGCACTTCCAGGCTGCCATGCAATTACAGCCCAGGTTCGATGGCCATTGGCCAGGGCCCCATCACGGCACCTCAAGAATAGGATTCCTGAAAGGCAGTACACCGAGAGGGAAGTTTCCTAAAGGAAGCAGGGAGAGTACACTGAGAGGGCTCCACTCATGACCCTAGACACTTAGCATTAGGCACCTCTCTCCACTCTGTAGTCACAGCTGGAAGTCTTCTCTTTAAGACAGACATCAGACCCCAGTCAATATTTTCTGCCCGTAGGCCAGCAATCAGATTGACTGAGGTCTGGGATTTGAACCAACTACCCAACAACCATGGTGATCACCCTGTGCCAGCGGTTCTCAATGTTCTCAGACTCAAACACCCCTGGATAAACCCAAGGCACCCCTCGGAAAATGCCAGCTCTTAGTCGTCACTCTTTTTTTGCCTACAGAAAAATAATACAGCGGGGGGGGAGGGGTTCTGTTGCAAAGAACTCAGAAAGACCACAACTATGGATTTCTCTCTGAAATCTCTGGGTTCATCTTGTGAATCATGTCGGTAAACCCAACAGTGCTAACACTGTGTGGCAATGCATGGCACCGTTGGAAGGATCTCAAGGAGCTCCAGGGTCCTGCAGTACCATGGCTAAGAATCACTGCTCTAGGCATTGGGTGATTATGTCTGAGAGGGGGCACAACCACCCCAAGCTGCCATTCCTCATTTAGTTAGCTGTGGGGTCTGGATCAGGACCTGCCACTGAGATGGGTGTAGAGAGTGCCTAGTGTATGAATCCCTTTGGGGGCAAGCATAAGGTAGGCCTGACCTTGGCACCGTCAAGATTTTACCAATTCTACACACGCCTGCTAGCAAAAATGCAGGATTTACACAGGTAGGCAGGAACTGAGAGGGATTTTGGGAATGCCAGTAGTGCCTAAATGTTGGACTCAGGTGTGCAGCTAGGCACGTACCAGCCGCTTGTGCATCTAGCTTGTACATGAGATCTTCACCATTTCCAGGTGGGTGACAATTTATTCAATTTATTCAATCAAAGACAAATCATGTTCCTCTGATATTCAATTTGAAAATAAAGGTGAAAATAATCTATGAATGTATAATGTATTCATGCGTGTGTTTTGAGAAGCTGACAGAGAACAGCTAACCCTGAAGGCCAAGGCAACTAGGAAGAATCAGAAAAATAGAGAAGAAAGATTTTCTTTTTTTTTTTTTACCCTGTAATAAATCTCTCAATACCTCTCACCTCCCTTACTTGCCTTTTGTGACCCCAAAGGTTCAAAACACAACAGTTGAGAAACGCTGACCTAAAGCAAGCCAAACCTAGCAATTTACTGCTGTTTTAACACATCACCTTGATTTGCTAGCTCACCTTCTAGTACTTTCATACTCACATAGCACTTGAGAGCTGTAATCAGAAATGTATTGTGCTAGGTACTGTATAAATATTATACTGAGAGAGATTTAATTTGACACTTTCCCACTTACTTCTTAATTCCCTTTCTCTGGCATGCCACAGAATTGCCACCTCTTCATGAAGATTTATGGCAGCATGCTTCCATTTCAGTTAAAGTCTATTATATTAGCAGTGGAGTAGAGAATCAAGCCCATCGACCCTCAGCATCAGCCAATGGCCACCAGGGTCAACAGAAAGACAGCGGCTTCAGAGGGATAAAGCCCACTAATACCAAGAACATCCCCAAAGACAGCAATCCAGGCTGTATCATGACTCCTTCAGTGGTGCTGTGACTTGTCGTCCAAGAGGACAGAACATGCAACTTCACCAGGCAACTATATTATTTAAATGCATTTAAATAATGTCACCCCCTCTCGTGACTTTACCACTGATCTTATGGTACAGGCTTTCAGTAGCTTTCAGAAATAAAGCACCAACTATGCTTCAACACCGAAAAGCAAGTACAAAGTTCAGTGCATCTAGCAACATAAAAATAAAGCGACTTAAAAATAAGCACCCTGATTTTTGTGTGCCTTGACTCGTAACATCTGAATGCTTCTGTCTGGCCACCGACCATGAATGCAAGGTTTGAAATAGAGGCACTGGTTTTCCTTCCTTCATGCTGCTCCTCACTGATGCTGTAGCCTTGCATTCAGAGTACCAGACATGGTTACTTATCAATTATTTTAAAAATGCACATGCTGGAGATAAATAATTGAGCTTCTCGATATGGGTGATTGATCTGTATGTGAAATATAACAGAAAAGGGCAGGGGCATTTAAAACTCCCAACTCAAGGACAGATGCCAGTCACTGCGACCTAACAGATAGCTCTTTTAAAGCAATCCAGCTGCCAGAGATGGCTGTTAGCCTAATGAAGGGCTGAGATCAATAATGATTCTGGCGTCCAGCTAATTAATACCTAATCTGTATCTGTCAACTCTGCACCTCTCTCATTAAGCTGGGATCATTTCACACATATCGAATGAGAGCTCTCTACAAATAAATCTATTGCAAGGGAAGTGAAGCCCATGTAATGCTGTAAAGCCAAGCAGGACTCTTCAATTCCTCCTGGGACTGAAGGGTTGGAACAACCTCTGCTGATTTACAGGGAAGTTGGAGTTTGCACACAGAGAGCTTAAAATCTCCTCTTCAGTGGCTGACCAGGAGAGAGGGGCGAGTAAAGCCCCACAGGTCTCCGCTGTGTTGGTTTCCATTCATTCCTCCAGGAAATTCCTTGCGTTTCATTTACTCCAGTATTGGATTTGGTCCAATAAAAGATATCGCCCTAAGAAATCCTTGCCCCTGTGAGGAAAGGCATTGTTACTGTCCTTGTTTTCCAGCTAGGAAAATGCAGCACGGAGATGCCAAGTAACGCACCCAAGGACACAAAGCAGGGAAGGGACCCCAGGTTTCCAAGTCATGGACGAGTGCCCTAACCGCTGGGCCACCCACCCTCTTTGCTTCCATCCTTCTCATTATGTGATCTCCGAAAACAGAGGCGATCATCACATCCACGACTAGCTGCATGTTTATTGCACAGAAATACCTCCTCCTCGCAAAAGCTGCCCCACAAAATACTGCTTCATTAAGACAAGCAGCGTGAGATCCAACACGTGTAACGTTGGAGCTGGCATGGTTTATCTAGTCGGGATTATTTACTTTTTTTTATTAAAAAGACGCGTCTATGCTCGGTTACTTTAAGACCAGCATACTCAGCTCAAGATGTCGCTGGCACTGCTTTGTTCAGAGGCATTCAAACCTCCCATGAGCGTCTTTGGCACATAGACAGTATGCAGTGTTTTTGTTTGATAAGTTCTTCTCTGCTCACAAAAGTAAAAACGAGGTCCTTTAAAGGCCTGTAATTTGCAAAAAGATTCTAAGCAGCTAATCCAAATAACTTGAGGATTATAAAATTTATCTCTCCCAATGTTCAAGTGGTAAAAGGAGCAATAGCTCATAAAGTAATAGTGGTGCTGGAATCCATTCATTTTCTGATGACCTTCTACTGGCATTGAACTTCGAGTTGGCACCGAACTGTCTAACTGTACCAACAGTGCTTACTGATGGAGAATATAATGAATGCAACCTGCTTTTAGGAATATTTTGTACTTTGCACAAATGTTCTGTTTTTTCTGATAGCTCGTGAATTCTGCTGCTGCTCTCCTGCTCGTGGGAAGCTGGCTTTTAATGCTCCTAACAGCTGCCTTGAAAATTCTTACTATAGCTTACTTAAAATGTAAGATTATTGAGATCCTGTTAAAAATTCCACAACCATTAAGCTGTTAATATCCAAAAACTAATTTGAAACTAAAGCCCTCATTTCAACCTGCTACACAGTGAGGTTTGTGTTAATAGCTTACTAATTATGCACCGCTAAACTTCTTGTCTGAGTATTTTCTAGCCTATTGTACCTGAAACAATCTAGTATGAAACAATTTATTTAACTCATTAGAAAAAATTAAAGTAGTCTGTGTTCAGTCCCCTGCCTCACATAATTGGAATTTTTTTTTTGGTAAAGTTCAATTACATTTTCAAAATAAATTGTGTTTGTTTTCTTTCACTAATTTAATGAAGTAGGAATAAAGATCACCTAGCATTTTTTGCTGGAGGGTCTTTTTAATGCTTATTATTGGAAAGAGAGCATGCAGACTTTAAAAAAAAGAAAGGCTTTTGTGGGAATTTGTACTCAGCCATGAACTAAACAGTGTGTGACTGAGAGCTGAAAAATTCACTGCATGGCATTTCACCACAGTGCAGACTACGAAGGCATCCGGTTAAAAAAATGTGAGAAGGAAAAGAGAGTATTAATCCAAAGAGATAGGGTGGGTAGCAACTACTGCTCTGAATCAGTAGCTAATCCCCTCTGTGTTGGGATGTCAGAAACAGACCCCCTCAAATCAAGCTCAGGAAATGGAATTAAACGTACGAGAATTGTGAAGAAAACAATATAATTAGTGTTGCACTAAAGGATCAAGTCTCTATAACTCTTGAGGCACTTCTGTAGTTATATTTAATAATCTACTGTTTGTAGTACTAGAAAGCTATTTCCTCAACAAAATAAAAACTAGAAAAAAAAAAAAAAGAGGCATCTGCTGACAGCAAGGAAAGCCTTGAAATAAATAGGGGCTAGACAGCCAAAGTGACTGAGAATGGGATAGCCAGTTTTTACTGCGCAGTTCTTCAAATAATAAATCTGAAACCTATAGTGACTGGCAGTAGCTAGTAGCAAAGAATACCTTGGTGGCCCATTGTATGCAAGTGCTATTAGTGACTGCATCCACTTAATTAAATTACCAACGCAGCAGAGTGATTGAGCATTAAACAAAAGGACTAGAAACAGGTTGAAGAATTCTTTCAAAACCTTTGTGTGTGTGTGTAAGTTTTGATGGAAAAAAATCAGTTTGTGGAAAAATTTCAGGGTTTTTTGTTGTTGTTGTTTTTACAGAAAACCCATGCTTTCCTTGGGGGGAAAAACAAAACTGAAAAAAAAGGAAATATTTGGTTTACAGTTCTTGGGTTTGTCCACAAATGTTTAGTTTCCAGATTTTCTACTAACTAGATTTTTTTAACTTTATATCTATCTATATCTACATACATATATATATATATGTGCTCTTGGCAGAAAAAAGCCACATTCCTACCAAGCGCAACCTCTCCATCTTTGAGCTAATTTTTTCAGAACAGAATAAAAAGCACAATAATGACCCAGCTTGTCCTGAAAATGAACAAGACTTCCCTTTTTGGGCCTGTTAATATTTGAACAAGGAAGAGCAATAAGCAGCAAGTAAGAATCATTAACAGCGTGATGCTTCGCCCTTACTTAGGCTGAGCAGTACCACGTTGTACGAGGAAGTGCAGCAGCACTGAGGCCCTTGACAGACATTCAGGTAAAGGTGGAAACTGCCACCCCAAGAGGCAGGCTTTCTGCCATACCACACACGTATGGCGGGAGGCACAGCTGTGGAACCATGGATCAGATCCCAAATGGACCATGCTGCCAGTGCTGGGGTCGCCTGGGCTCCCTCTGCACCAGGAATCACGAAACCAGGGGCCCAGGCTCCTGTTCTTGGAGCAACAGTCAGCTGATCGGTGCCCCCAGCCGTAGATGCACGCAAGGACAGTTGGATCCACAGCACTCTGGTTGGGAGTGCCGGTCATCTGACTAGGACTCCCAGACTTGGGAATACACTGGAGTCTTGAAGGATGCCAACATGTTCCCAAGGCTAGGAGTAGCCACATATTCAATTTAGGGTGAAACGGGAGCTGGCTACACAAAGTTACTACACATATTTCATTTAAGAACTTTGTGGTTTATTCCCTGCTTTATTGCACCATTAATTGCTTGGACATGTGGCCAGGGTACTAAGTATAACGTCCACCAAGGCAAGTAGACACTGAGCTAGCACAGGTACTGGAAGCTACAGAGCTGTATTAGTACGGTGTTTTATCCGAGCTAACGTGATATGCTTTTCCGACAGCTCAAAGACCACCAGAAAGTGGCCCCAGCAATCTGCCAAGTGATGTCAAATTTTCAGATTCTATAGCTGGTTTCTACCTTAAAAGGGTTAACCCTTCCCATGAGTAAAGTTGTCAAAAAAGATTTAAAATAACACAACCCAACAAAAGAAAATTGGGACAATTCAGGTATAAAATGCAAGAGTGGAAAATATTAGCTGACAAGCAAATGAATCATAATCCTCTGCCAACTTACTTCTCAGTTAGATTTCTAGTTTGCTGTAAGAAATGTAATTGCTACTTAATTGTTGACAGCTTTGTCAGTCTTGCTAAACAATCAAAGGAAGAGAGGAGGGAAATGCAGAAGACAAAACTTCAGACTAAATTAAAGAACAATTTTGATTTTTCAATTCAAGAAAGACTTCTAAAAAGTTAAAAAAATATATATATTCTGGATTGCCTTGAATTTTTCACAAATGCCATTGTGTGGAAAATCTCAAAATTCAATGTTTGGTTCAACTTCAGGGCAAACACCAAATCAACATTTTAGAATTTCCAAAAAAGGAAAGGTTGGTTCCCACTTTCTAATTATGATTCTTCTACCTCTATTGCCCTTCCCAATATGCTATTACTTTGTGTTTCTAGAACTCATACCATCTACGTATATCAACATGTTGAAGGAAAGTTAGACAAGTAACACAAAATTAAGGAAGTAAGGAAGCACTGTTATCAGTGTTACGGATGATGACTATGCAGCACTCACTAACATAATATAGGGCAGCCCTCATTTACTAATTGGCAACACTTGACTACCAATGTGTTGGCAACATTAGACCACATTTCTCCTGCATTACCAAGTGTTCAAGCCCAGGAGCTGACTATTTGCAACAACATATCACAGCCCCAAGTAGTTTGATCAAATTATTGTTCTGACTGCAACTTTAAAAGCAAGTTCACTCCATCTATGAAAAAAAAAAACAGTCAAAATTTGTATCAGAAACAAATTTCTGTCAAAAAAAATTCTTTCCTACACACTCTGGTTTTATATCAGCAAAATTCTTTTTGCTTCAGTAGAATAAATCTGAATTAATGCAAGAGAGAAGAGGGTCAAGCCTTTGCTTTTTGAGACAGATGCTTAGAATTGAACAAAACAATATAGCATGCAAGTTGTGGACTATCTAGAAATGCAGATAGAGTAGGAAAGACCTTTCACCTAATGGATAACATGGGTCTAATCTGGGTGCTGGGAGTGTCCAATGCATCTTAAGGTCAGAGAAGTAATGCTTAGGTCTCCACATAGCATCAAGTTGCATTTAATGGTGTTACAAAGGGTAAGGAAGAACCCAAGACTATTTCTAAAGCATTTATCTGACTAATGCAGTTATTTGCATAAATATAAACAAGCAAACACCTGTTCAGGCACCTCTCATTGTGAATAACAACGGCACATGCAATAAAACCAGCAAATCTCATAGAATATCCTAGATTTAAAGGACCTCAGTGAAAAAGGCCACCTGCAAATTTCTCATTGCTGTACATATACACAATGTGTGCTGGTGACATCCAAGTGAAAAACTGTAGCGCACAGAATCAAAATGACATTTATCTTGTATCTTTGGTCACCTCACCTATATTCTGACCAATAATCTACTAGGTACAAAACAATGGCTTCTTACCAACCTAGGGGAACAATAACTTATTAGGTATGGAAATGATCATTCCTGCTACCGATTTGGAAATATATATGCTGTTTTATACACCCCGCTATATATAAAACTCTCTCCAAAAAGCTAAAAAGGAGAGTGAGCAGCAGAAAGTGTGGTATGGTAGACACTGCAAGAGCAAGGGGTGAACATAGGAAAGAAAGTGGTTTTCCACTTAAATCTGTGACCCATAAAATTTACTTCTCAGAAACCAAGCTCTAGATGGCCAAGAATCCAAAGTTAAACCTTTGAAGTCTTACAAGTCCCCACTGTAACAATGCCCAGGATGGATAATCACGAAGGCCTAGGACCTCTGGATCCAAAGTCTGGACAACCTAGGTTAGCTGAGCTGAAGGGCAAAGGAAAACGTCAGACAAATTGACTCAGGAACCTCTATAATTGACCCAGGTCATTTTATGGTCCATTCACCTTACATGACTATGCCAAGTAATTCCCACAATTCCATTAGGAATTCCCCTCATCTTTCCATATCAGTTAACACCTTGTTCAGACGAAGCACAAAACACCACCATGGGACAAAAGGATGTTAGTACCCTGCCTCAGCCTAACCCAATACCCCACAAAGTCAGTGAGAACCATCAGATTCCAGCACTCTCCAAATCTCTCTCTGGTGTAAAGTACGGCACATACAATGGAATCAGACCCCCAATGAACTTGACCCATCAGATCTGTAACATCTTTACCAGACTTAGATAATGTACTTTAACTGAACTGGGATAGCTGAGTAACAGGAAATGCTCTTCTCCCTACAGTCTGTATCATTCCATCCTGTGAAGTTATCATGGTGAACAAATCTATTGTCTTTGTCATACAAGAGTTATGTAAAAGGTAAGGGACCTGCCAAACAGTTTACTGGTTAATTGAATAGTCCATGAATAGCAGCCAACTGCCCTGTTCACAATGTTCTTCTTTGTCACTTATTTTCAGCCCTTATCTCAATAGATAACAGCTTTGTGAACTAAAAGTGAATGTGATCACTTTAAATTTTCATTATTGTCCCTGTTTTATCTTAATGCCAGTTTAAATTTTGGTGCCTTTCATAGACTATGTGACAGAACATGTACAACAGTGTTTCCCAAACTTCTGATACCCGAGGCACACTTTTTTTCTGAATTAAAATTGACAGCGCACTTCACTCTTATACCCAGAATGGTATTTATACTGTCCTCAAAACGTGTAACATTTTCCCTTCCCCTACGCAAGGAAACCAGTGCTGAAAACAACTCCATATTTGTTTCTGAATTTCATAGCAGCCTTACTGAAAATCACTGAGCAGGATCTAACTTCAGAAAAGATACAGAGGGGGGGCTGAGGCTAAAAAAAAGGGTGAGAATCGCCAATCTAACTGGCCCCTTATGACACCTGGTCTCTACTTCAGGGGACAAGGGCAACCCCCTGGCTGAGGCTGCTTCTACGAGGTCTCACAGGCTGGCGACCAGCCCTGCAGCCCCTTCTGGAGGCTTTGGCAGCAAAGGAGAAGTGGAGGGGACAAACAAGGCAGCATAAAATAATAGAAAATTAGGGTTGGAAGGGACCTCAGGAGGTCACATCTAGTCCAACCCCCTGCTCCAAGCAGGACCATCAACAACTATATCATTCCAGCCAAAGCTTTGTCTAGCCAAGTGTTAAAAACCTGAAAGGATGGGTAGTGCGTGGCTCCATCTGTGCATCCACCCACTCTCAGCATGGCATGCTGCTGGGAGCATGGGAGGGGCATCATAGGGGCTGCCCAGTGGCATACCAATCAGATGACCGGGGGGGCATGCCCCTGGGCATCGGCCTGGGGTGCGGGGGCACCGGCCAGGCCCTCCAGGGGGTACTTGGTCCACTGGCAGCACTTCTGGTGAAACTAGGCTAGGGAATCACACACCAGAGGAACCCCCCCCCCCGCCGACCCCTGCTCAGCATTCGCCTGCCGATTGTGGGGGGGGGGGAGCGAAATTGCAGGCATTGACCCCTGGGCACCAGAGATCTATCTGGGGCTGCCTGAGGATGGCAAAGGGCAGAGGAAGGCAGCAGCAGAGAAGTAGCCTCAGGCACTGCTGGAGTAGCTGGGGCAGGTTCAGGGTGCTGGATGGGGGAGGGAAGCATTTATCTCCTCACACAGGAAGATCTTGCTGCACACTTCCGGCAATCTCAACCAGACAGTTTGCTGCTACAGAAAAATAATGGGAAACAGGTGAGTCAAAAGACCTCTCGAGCTTAGGTGACCACTAGGCTAATCTCAGCAAGGTACACCTGGTAGCTGAAGGCACACAAAGGAATGAAGTGGCTAGCATTATAACTGACTGCCTTTGAAGACGACCTCCCTGCTATGCATGTGAGTCTACAGCAAGGCTCAAATTCATGCCCCAGGGTTCACTCATGGAGAGGTCTTGCCTATAGCGGCCTTCCTGAAGTCTCCATCCTCCTTCCCTTCTACCTCCCATCTCCAGCAGCGAAGATAACTCTCCAGGTTCTCCTGAGCATCTTAAAATGCATTGTTGACCTTTTTCTGATGCTTCCATTACACTGCACTCTCATATATAAAGCAGTAGTGTTCAAACTCCAGCCCTCGGAGCCATTTCATCTGGCCCATGGGGCTCCCCGCACAGGTCTGAAAATTTGACAGCAGAGGAACAGTTGCAAATAACACAGCCAATGCTTCCCCGCTGCCAAATTTTCAGGACCTACTCCAGACCTGCATGCCAGATCAGGCCCTGGCCCCAGGCACTGGATCCAGTCCATGGACTAACAGCATACCACTCATTGAGCCCACAGGCTCTAAAGATTGGGTACCAGTGGTAGACGTTGTGTGCGCACCTGGACCTCACCATGCATCACAGAAGCACAGCGATTCGTCTGCATCGGGTTTTTTAGTCCTGTGGGGATGAGAAAGAAGGGAATGAGGCACAGAAATTTGTCCCGTAAAGGTAGCACTGCATTGGTTTACACTCCAAATAACGTACTGGCGGTCATTAGGGCTGGCCATACAAAAGCAAGTTTTCAAAAGACTGCAGTAAGGCAGAATTGAGTATCTTCCATACGTTAGGGTTGTTGGTTGCAGCTGTGTTAGTCTAAGGACATAGGCAAGTGAGGTTCTTTGGGTAGATGTGATACCTTTTATTAGACCAACTAAATAGTTGGAAAAATCATATTCTACCCAGGAAAGCACACAAAACACCAACAGCCCCTCTCTGTGCCTAAAGAAGGGTGTTTGTGCCAAAAAGCTTGCAAAGAACAAATTTTTCAACTATTTAGTTAGTCTAATAAAAAATATCACATCTACCCAAAGAACCTTGTCTGCAGTAAAGCAGAGCTTCTATGTTCATTCTGGCTTGAAATTCAAAGGATGTGAATCAATGTGAAGCAACCTTGGAAAGAAAGAACCAAACCACCTCTGAGATCCTCAAGAGTCTGAGGGAAAGAAGTAGATCTAAACAATAACATCAAGGTTTCCTCAAGGAATGAGTATTTCAGGAATTTAAGTGAACTTAGATATATCAGGTGCTTTGCTATAGCAAAACCATTTTTTTCCATTGCCTGTGTTACTATAATTCAGCTCCTCAAAAGCCAGTAATGCAGATCTGTAAAGTGTTAGCACTATTTCTCCATATAAATAATGTTAAGAGATGCTTCTGAACTTGCATTTGCAGCTAATTTGACAGAACCATTAGAGGAAAAGGCAAACTGGCAAATTCCTACCTGCTGAAAACGCTGATGGGAGGTTAAGGCTTGACACATCGGCCAAAAGACTCTAAGAACTTAATGTTTCAAAGTCATAATATCATGTTAAAAATTAAAAGCCACCTATACTTGTGAAGTCAATCTGAAGATTCAACGAATGCAACATTCTGTTTCTATCAAAGAGCTGTCACCTGGTGCAGTGCAATGGGTTCCCTTTTAATAGACTGTCCTGTTAATTTACTGTAAGAAGGAAAGTCTTTAATAAATTGTGACAAGGTACATGCCCTAACATCCAAGAAAGGAAAGGAAAGGAAAGGAACACAAGGAGTGCTGTGGCCTACATGACTGTCCCCATAAAGAAAAGGCAAATGAAAAATGAATATCAGACATGCTTTAGGAGGTGTAGAATAGCACAGAAACCTGCTGCTAGGCATGTCCATAGTGGCGTGGGGGTGGGCAATGTGCGTCTAAGCTTCTCATCTCTAGGGCAGAGGTTCCTTTGAAATACAACAATGAAAGGCCAAGTCCATTTTGAGTTGCAAAGGAGTCCCTTTTATTTGAATCACGAATGAAAAAGACCCCAGCATTCAGATTAAAGGTAGTTTTGATTATCTGAATGATCTGATTAAGGACTAACCTTGAGAGGTCAGGCATTTGTAACAGCACTTTAATGTGCTATGTGTGTAGCAAATACAGGTTGCACGTGTATTCAATTCAGCAAGAAGCAACATATGAAGGGTCCCTCTAGGTAGCAAATGCTTTTAAGTTAGGGGGTCTCCAGTTATAAATCGACTGTCCCACAATCCAATGACAACAAGATTTCAAACATGATTTATGGGTATTCTACAATCAGGCAGGCCCATGTCCAATCTGATTATATTCACAGTTCATCCACTGAATATTTTTACTACGTTGAAACAGGCTGAAGGAACAGCTGAGCTGAAACTGCGTCTTCTGATTCAGTCATATCTCAAGTGAAGAGAGGACTTAATTGGCTGGGAGTTGAACACAACTGCTTTCTTTGAACAACAGGCTTTGTTGCTACTCAGCAGTATCTATTCTAGGTCAAGGCAATGACAGAAACAATGTGCAAGTTGATCATATGGGAAGAAGAAAATAGGATACTAGGTCATCTACTCAACTACTCTTACTCAGTTTTGATTCAACAAGGGAGAATAAAACATTTCAGAATTCTACAATTTCCTCACTTCTCCGGAGTCACGTAGGGTGAGAAACTCTGATATGTCCTGATCCCTAAATGCTTTGCCCAAGCTATGGTGTATGGACACGTATGAGCAGCTTCAGAGCTGCAATAGCCAAAGCCATGCTAGGACTCTACAGATCAAAGAGCCCTAACTCAGTCACATCTCCTCCTTCCCCTGCTGTGCTGAACAGAAAAACCCACTTGCGTTTTCTGACGTCACATGATAAATTTGGGCAATTATATCTGGAAGTAGCAGAGTCCCCATTCTGTAGGCTAAGCACATCAAAGGATTGATTGTTTGTTCCTCTTTCTAACGGAAAAGACTGGAGTCATCTTAATGAAATTTGCTGTGGGCTAGGATAGAATCCTGATCCTTTTTTTTTTCTTTTATCGACTTCACCCAACACTCATGAAAGATCTGCTTCATACAAATGTATTGTTCACGGTACTAACACGATCTACTCATTTAAACAAAGTCCAAATTAAACACACTCCAGTTTTCTCATCAAGCTACCTAAATCAACACCTTATACTTAGCACGTAAACTTTAATTCAACAATGAAATAATTCTGATAAAGAATAGAAAACCTTACATTACAATGTAGGATGTAACATGTAACTCCAAGTCAGTCTTGCTGGAAAACTTGACTAAACTGCAGGGAGAATGCAGGCGTCACAGGAAAGAATAAGAGCTGAAGGGGCCTCTGTTTTTATTAACCTGTTGGTTGAAAGCCTAGCTTGAATCAAGCTTGCAATTTGTTATAGCTTTCAAAGATGTTCACTGCAAATATTGTTCTAAAAGGTCACAGGTTTCTAACGCTTTTACAATTAATTGGCTTGCATTGAACAGACAGGATTTGAACCACAAATTCTGTTTCAGTTTCTTATTGCTTTTATTCTCCAACATATTCCCATCTTTTTCTCCATATATACATACCCTCAAGCATCTTGGCTTTAGTGATAAAATAATTACTGACAGAAAACTAACTGCATGCAAATGGCTTCTTTATTAAATTGTAACTTCTTATTTTAAAGGAATCATTAGAAATCCTGTAGGCTATTTCATCTCAGAATGAAAATCTACATGAGTGACGGGACAAAAACGGACTTTATGAAAAATGTTGACTTCTCATCAAAAATGTGGATAGGCATCTGGCTGGGGTCATCTGGTCCAAGCGCTCTTTCCTGCCCAAGGCAGGGTGTCGGACTCAATGATCTGTTGAGGTCCCTCCCAACCCTAGCATCTATGAATCTATGTTTTGGGTTTTTCAAAACAAATCAGATCGTTTTGAGGAGTATACTTCCCATAATTTTTTTTAGTTTAAAATGCCAATTTTCCACCAAATAAAAGTTTTGACCAAAAAAAGACTATAAACAGAGTAGCCCTTACCTATCAGCAGTACTTGGATTGAAGTTTACAGGCTCAAAAATTGTCCCATGTTTCTTAAACACAAACCTTTCCTCCTATTAAATGAGCATTACTCTGTGGGGAAAAGAACTGCCAAATACTCAATTCATTGAATATCTTTATTAATCCGATTATTATTTTTACATAGAGGCTTCCTTGGCTCTGTGAAATATTTATATTAGAGTCTTCCTTAGACACTAGGTTGTTGGGGGAGGGGGGGTTCAATAACATTCACTCAGCATGGTCATTTTTCTGATATTATATTATTTATAAATGGTCTAACTCAATGAGTCTTAAAGTGCTTTGCACTTCGGGAGACAAAGAGTACGTTAAGCTGTGGTAAGAGCTCTAAAGATCCATCACAAATGCTGGAACCCATGGAAATGAAGCCTTAACCTCAAACAGCCTCAAGGGGAAAGGATTTGTGTGGTGATATCTTTAACTGGATTAACTGTATAGTTGGGAGAAACATAGATAGGCCCCTGGGACACCACCGGCCTCCAGTCTCTGGGAGAAAAGGAGACACAGCAGAGCTAAATAGCAGATGAAACAAGGTTTTATGTACATCTCCATATGTAAATAAATTCTTAGATAGACAAAAGAGTTAGTAGAAATGGGCTTATTGTTTGCAATTCTCATCATTCCCCAGAATAACGACTGCATATCAATTTAGAGCGGCTAGTTTCAGAATGAAAAGAAACACGTTAAACAATGATGGATATTAGGAAAACTGGCTTCCACCTTAGTACAGACCTCATCTGAACATGGAAGTGTTTTTAATTCCTACTACAGCAGAGAAAAGTGCTTACTTCCATTAGCATCTCAAAAAGTAATTATCATTTTTCTAAAATGGCTGTAAGTATAGAAGAAATCCTTACATTTCGCTCTTACTTGCTGGCCCTTAAAATAATAGAAATTAGGAGCACGTATAGTCTCATGTCTAAAAACAATTCAGCAAAACAACATAGCATTATCGGACTCATCTTATCTTTCTTTTGCCATCTGCAATTAGGTCACCCGATGATAATAATGTGATAATAAGGAAGACTATCAAAGCATTAGAGCTTTCTTTAAATATGAAAGCAAACTACCTCCATCAGCCCAAATAAGAAAAGAAACAGCATGATTGATTTATCCTTAAAAAATGAGAGCAAACAAGTGTAGCAATTCCCACTTGATTTTATTTGCAAGGGGTTTTAAAGTTTAATTTAAAAGCTGAGTCAATCTTGAGAATTGCACAAAGCATCATAATATTAAAAGTTTCAGATAATGCTTCCCGCCTGTTGACCCTCGTTATGCCTGTCTGCCAGGTCAGCAGAATCATTAGCAGTAAAGTCAACAAAGATCATAAACTGATCATAAGACTTATCTGCCTCAATACAGATAAGAATTTAAGGCCCTACATTCATGTTAAAACTCCCAGTGATGTCAGCAAGCGTGCACGTGGATTTGAAAAGGCAGGAAAGGGTCCTAAAGTAGCTGACAGATTTTGTGAAAACCGTGTGCGTCGCCTTAGTCTGCAATCATCTGCATCTAAAAGAGGGCAAATACACTCTAAAGTGTATACATATAGGAAAGCATTCGCTATATATTATAGCAGAGCTACCAGTTGATCCATAAATGAAAACTTTATTTTCCTAATATCTGAAACGAGTTCTCTCATAATATTAACATCAAAATCTAAATACTCTGAGAAGAGCTTCTTTAAGCTATACCCAGAGCCAGACACAGGTGTGGGGGAACCAGGTGGCTCGCCAGGGCCCAGCCAGAAAGCGGGCCCAAAAATGGTAATTTTGTTTTCCATTGTCCAGTTATTATTTTCATTATCTCTGGGAAATGGGGGGTTCAATACCAGAAGTTCGCCTGGGGCCAGCAGGAGTCTAGCTCATGTTAAGAGCTCATTACTCCAAAGCGCTAATGTTAGTGTTAGTATTCCTTCATGGCAGGACCATTGCCAGTCATTTAATCACTCCCAAGATAATACACCCAACCGTTTCCCCAGAGAGCAGAACCCACTGCGCCTCATCTGCACAATACTATTCTAAAGCATTTTATTTTGCTCGTTTGTTTTTTAAAGATGGACATTTAAAGTTTTTAAAATAATGGACATTTAAAGCAGTTTATGTAATACTGAGGTATCTGTAGGGCAGGAGAGGCAAAGCTGTGTGTTTGGCCACTATGCAGAGATTTATTTCTGTATCAAAAAATTCAGCAACTGGAAAAACATTCAGAAGGAGCTAAGCAGGACTTTGTCAGTGAAACTGAGTTTGCGGTTTTTTGGGGGCAGGGGCGGGAATTTGGGGAGGGTAGGGACATTAAATCAAAAAAAGCTAATTTTCTAAAATCAGAACTTTTGTGGATACATATGTATAAATGAAATTTGGCCAGGATGAAGTTTCTGATCAAACAGAGACACTCGCTCCACCACACAACAGCCAGCCCAGTCAACAGGAATGCAGTAGACACAGTTTCAGGGCTGTTGGTTGTGGCCGTGTTGGTCCTAGGACACAGGCTGACAAGGTTCTTTGGGTAAATCAATATCTTTTATTAAACCAACTAAACGGTTGGAAAAAATGTTCTTGGCAAGCTTTTGGGTACAAACACCCTTCTTTAGGCAGACTTAGCAGGACCTTTCTGTTACTGTTCATTCAAATTCTTATTTTTTTTTCAGTGGAAATCATGCAGGCAAGGCAGCTGCAAGATTAGTTTCACTGGATTGGTGGAAGTGGTCATATGGAATAAGTTGAAGACTTCAGCTTAAATGCAGAGTGAGATCATAAAGAATCAAAAAATCCTGCTTAGCTTCATGTAAGAGCTTTTCTTGGTTGCTGATTTTTTTTTTTTTTAATACAAAAATAAATCTCTTCAGAGTGGCCAAATATTCATTAAATGGCAACACAGCTCTGTCTCTCCTGCCTTTAGGCAGACTGCCTGAAGAAGGGTGTTGGTAGCTGAAAGCTCGCAAAGAACTATTTTTCCAACTGTTTAGTTGGTCTGATAAAAGATATCACATTTACCAAAAAAACCTTGTCTGCCCATCTCTCTTTCTCTCACTCTTTGTCCCCCTTTGATCTCACACTGCATTTAAGCTGAAGTCTTCAACTTATGCCGTATGACCACTTCCACCAAGCCAGTGAAACTAATCTTGCAGCTGCCTTGCCTGCATGATTTCCACTGAAAACAATGAGACGTGGAATGAAGATTGAGAGCAAGATCCTACTAATCGTTACACTATTGCTAGTGTACTACCGATACGTTTATACCGAACAAGGCAATCAACTACAGCATCGTACACTTACACTTCAAAAGAGATGCTTTATCACTTTGGGTCTTTCCATAGCTGAAGATTAGTTTATCCCAAAATCAAAGACAAGCTCAACTGCTGTCATTGATCTATGCTCAGCTAGGCAAGGACTTTGATAGAATCACATTCTTGAAGCATGATATCAAAGACCCACAAGCAGTTGTCAGCCACACAGCGGCTTATTCAACTTGAAGTGAAAAATTCCTTACCTGACAAGGTGGAAACAATAATGATGATTCTGAACAAACTTCAGCCACTACACCCAAACCACAAGCCTCACTTGGGAATCTTCAAGCCAGATATGACCCCCCAACCACGAAAGAAATTATAATTGACAACATAAAAAAAAATGGCACATTTATTATATCTTGTTCGGTCGTCTTACTTCTCTCAGTTTATTTTTTTATTCATTAATTTACTCATTTATTCACTAATCCTTCTGATTCATCCGAAAAGACGATAGTTAGAAATATATAAGAAAGCCATCCATAGGCTGTGTTAATCATTTTCTATAATACAAGTGGGATTAAGACTACTTATCCAGTCTATTTTGATTCTTTATGATTATAATACTGTACCTAGTCTGTATCAGTAATACTTCCATTGGTATAATTATCCTGCAATACTTAGTTTAATATTAGGAAATTGGTATTACAGAAGCAGTACTGCTATTAGGCAATCAGTTACTATAGTGAGATTACAGAGGAATAAAACAATGGATGTAGCAATAGACTTGACTAAAATTGTTCCTGATGAATTGAGATTTAAGTTTCTCCTTTCATTTCAGTAAAACTTGGAATTAACTACGTATATTCTTGCCTTCTGCCTGTAGCAATGTAAATACATTTCTTAATGGCCATCAGTAGCCTCAGGTATTGTTTTAAATTACCCTACAGTTTCCAGCAGGCTAATCACCTCCTCAATCCTGCAGATTTCACAGAAATGTGGGGGGACATGCCATAAAATATTTTCAAACAGCTGAATATTTGGCTTCTGTTTGCATCCATATACAGTCAAATTTCTTACAATCAGGTTAAAAAATAACCAGCCCTCCACCCTCAAATAACTACTCCAACTGGGACATCAGTACTCATTAATCAAAAGTACGCTTGGATCCAAACTAGAATATGATCAAACTTCTGGTTTTCATTTTCACGGATTCATATTCCCAAGTTTCACCTTTAATTTCAAGCTCAAATAAACCCCAAAATACAAGGCAGTATTGAATTAAAATAACTTAGATTTTATAGTTTCTACATGAAATTATTGATCAGGTCAGTTGATTTCAAATTTGTACCTTTTGGGAAGGTTTTGAAGAAACTAGACTGATCTTCAGCTTGTAACAGAAACACAGCCAGTTAGTTGCGAGTGAGTGGGTATGCAAATTTTGCTTCCAAGTAACTTTTTCCCTTCCTCTGCTTTAACTTAGAACACTAGTTTCAAACACTTTATCCCCAAATACTAGATGAAAACTCCATACCTTGAAGCCATGTCTTCTCTAAATAAAAGTACATGCATCTGGAGCAAGAGCAATGAGTTCAAAGGGGCAGCAGCAGATTTAGAAAGACATGATCATAGCCCAATTCCTTCATTGTATGCAAATTAAAAAGCCAATTTTGATAGTACTGACATGTCAATTCACAAAAAGCCTCCCTAGGAGTCAGTGGAGTTCGACCAGGGAAAAGCATGAAAAGTGAAAGCAGTCAGGGCTGAAAAGAAAAAAATTAAGTTGGACAGTAAAAGAAAGTTGCATTTTAGGTTGGTACACTCTCATATTCATAGATCCAGTTCCACCCAGGGAGGGTCAAGTGCATTACTTGTGTTACTTTACCTTCACAGCACCTGAGAAGTAACTATTGACTTATCCATTTTACTGATGAATAAACTAAGCCAAATAAAGCAAACCACCTCATTTCCAAACCTCAGTTTTTGGTTGTCACTTTGAGGATACCATTGAAAGCTGTGGCCTAAATGACTTATCCAGGATCAGCATGTCAGTGGTGGACGCAGACAAAGCGCAATATTGCTATTGGTAAGTACTGCACTTACTCATTAGAGAAAAAGGTTTTAGTATAAAGCTTAGTACGGCTGCAGGAAAACATCTCCTGGATAAAAGCCAGTCAGCTGTCAGACACGATAGTAGAAAATGTTACCAGCTTTAAGAACACATTCATGGACAAGTATGCAGTTGTACAGTCTCAGTGAAAGTAACGTGCGTGTAAACCCTGTCCAAACACGTCATGTGCATATATCAACATTTCCTCATAATCCAGATAAGATATAGAGATATGCAAGACAGACTGAAGTCAGGCTTTGATTCATTACAAAGGACAGAACATGAAATGACAGCTATAGGTTTTAAAGTACAGGCTTTCATCATTTTCATGAGTCAAATGTTTTGTGATATTCTCTTGCACCTAGGAAAGTTACTTTTTAAAAGTGGATGTAATGCTCATTAAAGGTGTCAGACTGGCAGTCCTGGCTTTGAAACCAAGACAAGGTATAAATAGTATGAGCCTGGGCAGTAAGCTTCCTCTCAGGCTAGGGGACATTCAAAAAGCCTAAACCTGAATTGATTCAATCTTTGCAGGTTAATCTAACCTGGCTAAGCTAAATCAGTTTGTTAGGGTACAGACATCCCAGGCACATGCTCAGGCTAGAAGCTGGAGGGCACTAGAGCAGCCTTCCCTTCCCTTCTACAGGGCTGAGCTGAAGAAGGCGTGGCCAGGCCCTGGCAGGATTAGGGAGGGATTCCCCCCCCCCCTTGAATGATGACAGAGCACTTATCAGCTCTGTTATCTGCGTTTATCACCCCAAATAGCCTTTCATTAGTTCAAACTCTTGTTAAAGAAGGAACGGAGGGACATTACCAGCTGAGCTGTTGATTAACTCCAAAAAGCCCCAAGCCAACACTGCTGCCTGGACCGGAGCCAGCACATGGTCTGCTAGCTAATGCTGAAGTGTCTGTGTAAGGCAGAGGGGACAGAGATCCCTGCTTATCAGGGAGTGGTGATGGGAGGGGGGAACATGAAAAAGCCAGGCAGATGCTGGAAGTCTCTGCCAGAGCTAAAGCCACGGAGCAGAGGGGAGGGGCCAGCCCTGCTGTGAAGCAGAGAGCCCCACCCAGCCCAAAGAGCATGCCTGGGGGAGTCTGGTTTACCCTAAACCAGCAAGGGGTCTGGGACAGGCATTGGAGAAACTGGTTTGACCCAAATCAGTTAAGTCTGATACTACATTCAACCAGTTTTATCTCAAACCAGTTTCAGCCATTTCCAAGCCAGTTTCTGTGCACTGAGCATCTGTTCTGTTACAGGTTTAAACCAGTTTCTGATCACTTAAATAGGTTTGTGTGTAATGTCCCTCCCTAGCCTCAGTGGCCAACCCCTTTGGACGGCTGTGAAGTCAGAGGAAAAGTCTCTGTTCTTGACATAATTAGCTTCTCTTCTCTGAGTACCAATAAATTGCTGGTGTTATAGATTACATTTTAATGCAATCAGGGCATCAGCTTGCCAGAGAAGAGATGGCACTAGGACCAGTTCTACTAATCCATTTCCAACAGGCCATCATTCATATGGGTAGCAACCTGCATCAAACCTAGAGGGATGGGCCCAGGGTGTGGAAGGAAAGACCCTAGAAGAAGCACCAGTAAGTCAGTTCACATGTACATAGTTTGAATTTTAGCTCTGGTTGCAGCAATTGATAATTAGTCACGCTAGCTACAGAACAGGGGTTCCTTCTACACTATAAACCAGCTATTGGTATAAGAAAAAATGTAGCTAGCAATGGCTATTATTCATACCTTCTGGGTCCTGACGATAATCAAAAACCTGAGGCATAAAGCCCTTTATACTATATCAGAATTGACAACCCAGATCTACCAGCCTCTGAAAAGAAAATATTTGTACTAATGAGATATTCAACAGCAAACTGCACAGAAATCATGATGTTATTGACCTCCTGAAGCAGTCAAGTGCATCAGACCTATAAGGTTTATAAAGAGAAAAGGAATAAATTATTCCTATTTTGTGAAAAGCAACATCAGAAAAATCAAAATGGCTTGAGCCAGCTGGTATGTGCAGGTGTTGAAATGCTATGTGGGCAGTGAAAGCATTAAAAGGATTATGTTCTATGAAGACAGAGTGCTGATGCAGTGATTATAAGATTTGAGGGGGTAGATGGCAGAGCCTCAATTATCTAAATATGGATTTTTTTTCTAACGGTAGTTTGAAAATTATATATCATTGACTACAGTTGTGGAAAAATCAGGTTTGAACAGTTATCTTGATGAAGGCATTAGGTGACAAAAAGCTAAAATAAAAAATGAGTTGGATGCTCCCCTCCATCTCTATTAAGAGAAAGGTGAAGTGAGAGTGGGGAGTGAGGAACAAGAATATGATGTACCAGACAAATAAAGTCCATTATCTCAACCTCTCTAACAAAGGCAGGCAGTGTGTACCTGGTAGGTGAGCAGCCAGGACTCAGAGAGGTCCCTCAGGAGCAGAAGGGAGATAAAATAGCTACAGCTGATACTGCAAAGCTCATATACAAAGCAATCTGTAGGAAGGCTGCTTTTACTTCGACATGACAAAGTACTACAACCAAAGCTTTGGTTGGGATGATCTACTTGGGGACGGTCCTGCTTTGAGTAGGGGGTTGGTCTAGACGACCTCCTGAGACACCTTCCAACCCTAATTTACTATGATTCAATGCACTTTGGATTGCTGAAGAAGTAATGAATGGAGCTAATTGAAGGTCTTTGCTCCAAAACACATGCCTACTAACATGAATTTGTGACACTATATTTTAGGAAAGTTGTTTCACACTTCTGATATTTTTCTGAGGGGGCAGTAACTTCATACTAAACGAGGAACACTTATTGTGTTCCTCATTATCAGTATATCATCAGTGACTTAAATATTCCTTATCATCCTCATCTCTACCATCTGTAGCATGTGTTTATTCCTTAGACAGCATTCTACTTCTATTATTCAACTGAAGTTTATCCAGCATCCTAAAATAACTCCACATTCTGGCATTATTCAGCACAGTTGGCAACCTGATTAAGAAGAGCTCAAGACTGGAAGGAAAAGTCGTGGGAGTTTTGTAAAATTCAAGCATACTGATGGATCTGACCTGTTTATGCTGGCTGGTGCCATAATGCTTCTGTGTGCACTAATTGAAGTTTAAATATTTTAATGGTACTAAAATCAAAGTTTCCTATTTTTCACAAAATTTGTACTTGCCTTGGGTTCTTGCCTGACACCTATAAAAATTTACTTTAGTATAAGCAGTAACAAAATCCTGGAAGAATGTGGTCAATCATTATGCTATCACTTCTAGACAGCAAGACATTGAAAAACAAGGGCAAGTATTTCTTAAACCCCAGAGAATTTCAATAGTAACCACATTTTCAACCAATGGAGATTTGTCTCGTACTTCAGCACAGGCAGAACCAAGCCTGTGGCTGACATGAATTCACTGGTTAGCGGAAAGTGTAAAAATGATCAGGTTGTTTGTCATTGCAATACTTGTAACAAATGAATGGTATGACTGGGAGGAAGCTTTGCTGAAGGAAGCTGTACTTACCCGGAGTTTCCCATGTTGCCGTAGATTTGTTTTCCTTAAGAAAAAAAGCAAAGCAAAGAAAAAAGATGACAGTTTATCTGCTCTTTGCAATCATTTGGGCACGTACTGATGGTTTGTAACTAATTTCTTCTAGTTTGGTGGTTTCTATATTACATTTTCCTATCTTATATTCCTTCCCATTTTCCCAGAGTTTATGGGATAGTCCTGACCTGGGAGCTCACTTTAAGAACCACAATCTTCTGTGACCAAAGTATTGGAGAACTTGAGTCTTTCATCTTGCTACTTTATTCTATGGCATACTCCCCCCCCTTCCTAATTATCGTTTTTTCTTGGCAACCATTGTAGTGACAGCTGGAATATCTTCAGCCTTTATTGCTCTCTCTCACCTCCCAAAGCAAGTTAGATCTGGATGTCTTCTTCTAGACATACACCCTGTTCTCTCTTGGAGTGATGCATGTAAGTAACTGTTATTGACAAAGGCCCATTTTTGTTTAAAGAAATTCTGCTGGAATTGCATACAGGATTACTTCCTTCTATTTCAGCCACTCGTCACTTGTCTTTTATAGTCTTTTGTAGCTCTTGCTAATATCTGGGATAGGCACTTCATCTTATTTTAAAATTGCTGTCACGGGTCACACAATGTGCTCTCCTTTTCAGATTAAACAAAAAGATACAATTAAAAGCACAATTGGTTGTTTCTGAATTGCTATTGCCCTACCTGTGGAATATTATCACTGTTAATATGCAGAAGTTAATTTCATTAAGCTACAATTTTCATCTGGCAAAAATGTGAAGAGAAGGTGCAGTAATAATAATATATTGCAATTCTATTTTACCAAACGATCTTAGAAGCACCCCCCAAACAGTATTTCACTAAGAACCCAGGGGCACGTCTCCACGTGAAATTGATCTGACATCATAAACTCCATCGCATATCGCACTGGAGTTTATTGCTCCCAGGCACGCCATTTGAACATGCGCCCAAGACTGCAGCACACTGAGCCAGGTTGGAGCAACCCCAGCTGGCAGACAACCTCAGGGACCAGTTTACCAGCCTGGGCTGCTCTGACCTGGCTCAAAGTGCTATGGAGTGAGCTGCTGGCTAGGGCACAAGCTTGATCAGGCTAGGGTCCCAAAGCACCGTCATGACTCAGACAACCCTGTCAGCATCTACATGTGCATGCAGCATCTACATGTGCATGCAGTGGAGTAAATAACTCCGCCATAAGATAGTACTCCTGTTTACAAGTACTAACCTACAGCAGGGGTAATTAATTTATTTCACCCCAATAGCACTGCACTTGTAGACAGTAAGACTTTAATGCAGAATTAATTAGTCAGCTCTACAGTAAACCTCTGCACCTCATGCAGATGTGCCCCAGGAGACCCAATGACCAGTCGCCCTTACGAGACTGCTCTACACAACTTTCACATTGCTGTGCTGCAATATTCTGCTGCAAATGAACAAAAACAATAACCCCCATATAAAATATTAAATGGTTTTTGAAGTAATTATTTGGCAAAACTAATTACAAATACTTTGCTATGGTTTATTACTTCATACAATATCATCAAGTTTAAAAAATACTGCGTAGAGGTTGTAAAGACAAGCACTTGAAATAGACCTATCTACACAACTCTAATTTGGCTCACTCTTGAACTCATCTCAAGGAATAACAATGGTCACAGTCCAATGGCAGGAGGAACATACACGGTTACAAATTTATCATTATGAACACAAGGGGTTATACAGAAAATTGTCATGTTAGTGTTTAACTTTTGAATACTGCACTTTACGCCCTAACCGTGAGTTTTAGGTGCCTAACTTGAAAAGGGGACTTGATTTTTAGAAAGTGCTGGTGTTTCACTCTCTGAAAACCAGGCCCCTACCAAGGTGCCTCAAACCGAGCACTGAGAAATTCAAGGCAGCTAGAATTTCTAGTCCTTTTTAAACTTTAGGCCTATACCTGTTCATTTATGTGGTGGGCTCAACAATATTAGGAGAAGTAGCTCGTATCCATCACTCATTCTCCTTGACTGTGCCCCTTTAAATTTACTTTCTACTAAACTCCAGGAAAAGAAAAACTATTCAAAATTTATTTAAGAACAACATATTAGTAATTTCTCTAACTTATATCTGATTTTCCATTAATTACAATCGTCTACTATTTTTATTTGATTTTATCTCATTTCTACCATGTGCCCACATCTGTTCAATTGTGTATACAAACGCAAGTATCTTAAGGAAAGAAAAAATATTGAACACCGAACTGATGCTATCTAAACTTCAGCTAGCAATCACCAGGGAAACAGAATCAGATTACAGCCTTCATTGTAACAGTGTCTCCAGAATGTAGAAATACAGAATAATTTATCTGACTCATAAGTATTTATATCTGCTCATTACCTGCAAAAATCTACATCACAAATTTACTCCCGAAAATGATTGTGGGTAAAAGATAAGTTGCCAATTACCAACAAAATTGCAGATTCTAGTCTTTCTTAATAGAACAATAAATTATAGTAATACAAGACATGAAAAGGAGATTATTTTCAAATTTCCAGAAAGACTACATTGTGTTTAGATTCTTCATGACTTGTTACACCACTCATGATATAACAAGAGTTGATATATATGTATGACATGTCAAAAACAATAGAAGAATTCTTACATGGTCTACAAATTACTATCAGATGGAGTCAGAGTTTTCTGAAAAGAAAGAACTGACTTTAATTAAAGATGCCCAATTTCTTCACTCGTGCATTTGTGTTGCCTTTAAACAATATCCTTGTAGCCTTATATTTGCCTTTTGCTTTTATTCCTATTCTTCACTTTTGCCACATGTATATATATAATCACTAATCCTATTCTTATTTCTCTTGGTCAGCTCATTCTTTAATTCCCTTACGCTTTCTACCCATTGCATCAGATGTCGATTCCTCTCTCTCCAAAATGACTATGGTGCTTTATGATGGTCTTATTGGTAATGTCATTTTTTTCTGCTTCTGTTCATTTTCTTTGCCACATGTCTCTTTAACGTATATTGTTTGTTTGATTTGCTCCTTTGTAACATCATAAAAGCAGTTAAATGATTTTCAAACCCATTTCACTTTTTATTTACATCCAGTTTCCCTTAGCAACACCATTCTTTCCAATTCAGGTCACCACACAGTGCTGCTCTCTGCTGTCGGTAAGTAGCTCTGGCATGAAATTATTACAAAACTGGCATTCATGTTAGGTACTCATTAGTGACCGTGTTGGTCTCCTTTTGATTTTTTTTCTTCCTTTTCATTTCCCCTCTCTTCAGAAGATCAAAACTTACTGTATCTGATGAAAAAACCTGTACAATTCCAAAACAACAAGGACAGACAGAAAACCCCATACAACCTCAGGTGAACCCGAGTGGGAATTACAATATATTTTTTAAACCAGCCGCACTTGTTTTTTAATTGCATGTCTGAAGGATCATTTATCCCCTCATGGGTTTCTATTTTTAGCACCCAATTGTTCATTCCTGCCTTACCACCAACTCCCAGTGAATTCAGAGAGGTTGGCATATGCCAAGAATGCAGAATTAGGCCCAAGGAATTTCCAAGGATCTTACAGTAAGCTCCATCTGGGGTGACTTCTAAGCAGGAGGCAAATTAGGAGAAAATAATTGTCACAATAGTTTGTGTTTTTCTCTGTACTGCCGAAAACAACAAGGAAATGAGGTAGAAGGTATTTCTTACAGGGGAACAGTAGAATTGGTCTATTTAGCAAGAAATTCTTAAATATAGGAATCCCTCAGAGATCTCATATATGTTACAAAAGAAAACCTAAAATGCCAGGGATAAAGACCCCTTCTCTTGTATTTGTTTTCAGGGATTAATTTTAAGGTACCAAGATGAATAGGTTTCAAATGAAACAGTTTACCTAGGGACGCCAATTCTTCAGAGCAGGAGCACTCTACTGATAAGTTTTCAAAAATGCTCTCAGTTTACCCTCTGGTTTAAAAGCGGCATCCCTCTACACACCTGCAGAGAGGAAAAGAGAATGGACCTCTGCCAACAGAGGTCCTGATCCTACATGAGTTCTGCACAACCATTAACTTGGACATTGAGTCTGCAGGATTGGGCCCACCTGCCTACCTATAAAATCAAAATATATTTTATGGAAGAATCCAACCGCCGCTTGTACCTAGTAAGCCAACCCAGTTGCAATTGTCAGATTAAAAAAAAGAAAAAAAAATTATTTCAGTGTTTTCCATTCTTATCACATTTATTGTCACAAGATTGACTGTGTTGCCCCACTTCTCTTCTTGTCTATTATCTTTTTCACGATACCATCTACAGCCTGAAGTTCTTGGAACAACGCACAGTTGAATTCAGTTATAAGTAATACCAAGTGGGGATACAGCCAAAATCAGCAGATAAAGCTTATTTTTATATGAATGAGCCAGAGGGATATTACGCCTTGTCTATGCAAAGTGGATGGGAATCAAATGCAAGCGTCCTTTTTCTGTGCCTATCCAGGACTACTGAACTACTTAATGGAAGGAAAAGGCATCTGGAAATGCCTTTAAAATGCCAGTGAAAACACCTTGTACTCCTATAAAACTAAGTAATCATAATTAGTTACTGGACTGCTTAAAAGACATGGGTGGGATTAGTCAGTCTTCCTGGTGCTCGTGGACATGAGCAGTGTACAAAAGCTTCTTAACTTCTTTAACATAAATCAGGATTTGACTGAGACTTAATCAGTTAACTGCCATATGAATAGCATATAAACTAGCAGTTATCTGGGGCATGCTACACAGTCTACTTATCTCCCCACATGGGCTGGCTATGACACAAAAACTTTCCAGGCCAGAAAATGCCAGCCATGTTTCCTCATTGCCTCCAATACAGCTTGTACCTACCAACTCCAGAGGCTAGGGACAGAAGTTACACATAAACCAGGTTAAATGATCAGAAACTGGTTTAAACCTGCAACAGTACAGAAGTTCAGTAAATATAAACCAGTTTCAAAATGTCTGAAACTGTTTTAAGATAAACCTGGTTGAACATAGTATCAGATTTAATTGAGTTAGCTCAAACCGGTTTATGAAACTTGTGTCCCAGACTCCTTCCTGGTTCAAGTTAAACCATAGTTCCCCAGCAACTTGCAGCCCTGGACTACCCAGGGCAAAAGGAAGGATCGCAGTTCCTTGCAGCCCTGTGCTGCCTGCTCCAGAAAGCAGGTCTGGCCCTGCCCCTCTGCTCCCTCGAGCAGTGAGGGCTGGCTCACTGAGGCAAACCCCTGCTGGGTTCAGGGAGGCAATTTAAACTTCCCTTCCCCTGAGTACAGACCTGCCCTGCCCTGTTTATTTAATGCTGGCTATGACTATGAACTTTAAATCCCTAGGAAACCTGGAAGCAGGAAGGAGGAGTGGTAAGGAGCCCTGGAGAGTCCTGCTGCTGTGAGTCTGGACCCCTAGTGTAGTCATGCTCAGACTTTGGGCCCCGTGGGCCAGATGAGTGGTGTGGGGCTGATCTACAGGCCAGATTGGACCTCATACTGCTTTTGCCTGGTGTGTGTGCATCTGGATAGGTCCTGCACGCTGATCCATTGATCTGCTATCAGGGGAGCCAGCAAAACACAGAATACATACTCGATGTACAGAATTTAAGATGCTTTAAGATACCCAGGGCAGCAGGAGGGATCACAGTTCCTTTACTCACCAAAGCCAAAGGACCTATAGAAAGAAAGTGGGGTGAAAGCTTCTGTTTTCCTTCATTCTGCAAAACCCCTATTCTGGGATACCCCTTCTGCCTTGTCCTTTGTTAAACAGTCATGTCAATGCCAGCTGGAATCAGCACCAATCTTTTCAACAAACACAATAAACAAGAGTATATGCAAAAATTTACTCTGTTCCTTTCCCACACACCTGTCCATACCAGAGTAAGAGTCATTGAAGTGGTCTGTAATCCTGGAGCATAGTCTACCCTTCTTCCCCATTCATTCGATGTCAACAGTAGTTTGGCATGAAAGATGTGAAATATTCTGATTACTTATCCAGATTCACACTACCAAAATGAAAAATAAAGCTGTTCACACATACACCACTGCTCATCTGATCAGTACAGCTGGTCAGGAATTTCCTGATGAAACAGTGTTTCCACCAAAATTGCTGATCCATCAGAAAACACAGCTTTTTGTAGAAACATGCAGGCTTTGACAATCCCTGGATGAAATCCTCAGTCAAAGCAAAAGGGGAGTCTGCCTTAGCACAGCCAAAAGGGGCAGAGGCAGTGACCAGGGGTAGGAGAATTACAAATACAGAGCATTGTTCTGCTGGATATTGCCCAAATATTTTCAATTGGGTCCACTATAGCACATGAATGTACTAGGATTGCTAGACTACTGACTATTCTAGGGTTGGAATTTCTCCTTTCAGAGCAGTTCCATGTTAACAGATAAGTGATACTATAAGTGAGAGACCAACTCCACAGTTCTTTCTGCCAGAACCTGGTATGGCATTCAGATGGGAAGTGGGAAAGCTAAGGGATCCTGGAATGTTTCAGAATAGATGTCTGCAACAGGCATGTTTAAAATTTTTGATCAGCTTCAGTGACTCCAGTGCTACCACAACAGAAAACAAAGGGAATTCCCAATGGACCAGGACATTAGATTTAACTCTATCCCAGGACCCGTATACAAGACAGGTATATTGTATTCAATCTCGTTCTGGAGTGAAGGGTAGTTCTGGCTGGATACAAGCATAGCAGTTTTTCCAAATACATTTTTATAATCCCAATAATGTTTCCCAATACTTGCAGGCATTATTTTGGTGCTCAGAATAGATCCGATGCCAGTATGGGATTTTTGATGACAATACTCTAGCTAACAGATGTGTAAAGTCATTTTAGTTTAGCATGATGAGTACTTGGCATAGAGGAAGGGAGAGACAGCTATATGTTGCAAGCACCGTGTGGAAAGAAATGGAAAGCTCTGGGGATAATACCTCATCCTGATGTGATAAGACACTCTGCTGTCCATACTGGATTAAGCTAATAGTACCTCCTGTGCTGCATACTCCAGAGAAATATGTAAAAACATCTAATAGACTCTGCCAAGAGGAGTGGGGGAAAGACAGAAAAGAAGAGACAGAAGCATCATCTGAATGCTTTATGAGCAAGTTGTTTGCAGTCTGGGATCTTAGGGCTATATCTACTATGGCTAGTAACAGAAATGACACAAACCAGTAAAAAAGTGATCAGAAATTGGTTCAGGTCTGTAACACAACAGAAGTTCAGTGCATATAAAACACTTTCAAAACGGCTGAAACTGGTTTAAGAAGAACCTGGATGGATGTAGTATCAGACTTAACTGATTTAGGTTAAATCAGTTTATTGAACTTCTGCCTGGCAGGGTGGGCAATCTAGCCTTGAGCCAAGCTGTCTGCTCCTGCTGAGCAGGGAGACATGCACTTGTGCCCGCCCCACTTCTGGCTTGGGCCACTGCAGGCACATGGCTCCATTTCCAGAATCAAAAGTGAATGTCTGTTCACTTGCTTATGAGTTCAGATTGAACTGATTCAGCCTCAGGATTTTTGACTGTCTGTACTTAGCCTAAAGGACTTAGGAACTTAAATTCCAAATTTAGATCCCTGAAGCTCAGCTACCACCTGATCTTTCAGCACCTAATTCTCTGGCACTCATTCTTCCACCAACAAAATTCCCAAGACCCTGCCAGTCCTGACACTCGGCATATATGCAGTCAGCCAGGTTTATCAGCGCACAAATTTAGAAGCATTCTTAAAGGAGGTGTTTCTATGTCCCAATCCCACTCCTCTGACAGGACAAAGCTTACCATTTTTGGGAACAAAAACAACAAAAAAAGAACCAGTTAAATCTCATCAAATTTACTGCATCATTTTCTTAAGCAGCACAATTCCCAGTAGACCAGGACAACTCCGGCCAAAACTATTTCCTGAGAATAACATAAGGAAAACATTCAGCTGCATATTTACACTTGTCTTGAAAGCTAAGACAGTATTTTGATTTGCTGCTCCTACACAAAGAGCAGTTGGTTAATGTGTGGATCCCTTTCAAGCATACCCAGTCAGAGGGCAGAGAAACCACCCACTTCTACCCATCAGATGCTTATAAAGGAGCATGGGTATTACTGACTGTTTCAACCACCTCAGGAAAAATAGGAGATACCAAAAACCCAGTGTGTGCATCTACACAAGACCCTAAATGCACAGTAGATTAATTCTACTGTGAATTAGCATGTCACAGGAAAAGCTATGCTAATGCTCTAATGCACAGTAGTCTATTGTGCATTAGCATCACATAAAAGATGCGCACCAGAGCTGCTGCTCAGTAGCACCCATTACAGCATATTAAGTTAGTACCTGTCATTACAGGGTGCCTGTAGATGTGCCGAGGGGCTGCTCTGACACACTGTAATAACAACGCATTGGAGCAGACTTGGCTAGTCAAGTCTGCTTTAGTTTAAGTGCTCCCACCACCATTTTGAAGTGCAGAGATGTTAATACACAAGACTGTGCAGAGCCTTAATTAATGGTGCTCCACCTCCGGAGCATGTGTAAAACTGCCCGCAGGGACAAAAAACTTAATGCGCCGTAATTAGGCGCATTAATGCAGGTGGAGATGTGCCCAATACAAACATGCAAATTTTATCTGTAGTACTCCAGTGAATGACTTGAGGCACATCTTCTCTGCACAATTCACCTTGTTGAATAGCACCCAGATCTCAGCACCTGCATGAGAACACTACCAGAACAAAGCCATACCTCAATATACAGCATGTCTTCACAGCTTCTACAATTGCCTTTAATTACCTGATGGCATCTTTATGCCACGCTTCCCGGCATGAATGAGTTGTGCCCCTGGCAGCTGCAGGGGGGCACAGCAGAGGTGGTAAGCAGGGGAGCTCCAGCAGACGCCACCAGCAATGTTGGCGGGAGGGGGAGCACCTACCAGGGGTCATCGACCACCTGCTGCTACCAGCAGCTAGCAGGGATTGCTGACCACCTGCACACACCGCCAGCAGTGCTGGCCCTGGGGTAGCGAGTAGTGACTGCCTGCCAGTGCTGCGGACAATGTCGGCGGTGCCTTTTTGTAGGGTGCACTGTCATGCTCAGGGGGTGCACATGTACTCATGTGCACCCCCTACACATCACCCCTGCTGCCCAGTCACTTGTGAAAAACCAGCTTGTTTCTCATGGGGAATTGTAGAAAGGGCACTGGAGGACTGTTGCAACATTGAGGATTTTTGCCTATAAAAGCATGGATTGATTCCAGCCTGAGATAAACCAGATCCTGGATTTTCATCTACTAACTTCCCTCTCATGGTAGGTAAATTCGCCAAGGTTTAAAGAACATCCAGCTCCCATTCAGAGATTTTTCTTGGTGAAGAGTAGAGGGATTTGGAATAAAACATGGCTAAGAATCTAAATTCTCTTTACAATGAAGAGATCTTCTTATTGGCAAAGCTAAGTTTATACTTACGTTTTTGCCAAACAGGTATAAAAGTATGCTTTTCTTTATTTGTAGCCCCTACAGAAATACTCTAACTGGGGCAGTGCTTGAAGACTAATTCTTCTCCACAGCACACATGCAGTGTGGTTGTTACTCTGAGAGTCCTCCCTCATCCTGCTCTAAGCATTGACTTCAAGGAAACTATTCATATACTAAAATGTTTCAGGGCTTTTCAGAATCAGGACATTAGTGCCTTTTGCTTTTTTCACTCGTCCCGACAATGTATTTCTAAGAACAACAGTACCAAGAAAAATAAAGTACCACTGCATGTGTTATTGTTCTGTTGATTTAAATATTTCCAAATTATACTCAAAATGAATGGATGAAGGGTTGATTTTCTTCCTTTATTTAAGCCTCAGGATAACTGTAACTGTAAAGCACCAGCTGAAACATTTACAACAGATACAATAAACTAATAGCTCACTCTTCCCCCTCTGGATTCTGAATTAATTCTTGGCCTATGCAGACATAACTTTCACTACAAAATTCAATTTGCATCATTAAAGCCCTGAGTTTATTACATTTGCAACTGACACAGATGTTCACCAGAAAAATTTGATAATTTTGGTAAACTGTTGTTAATGTGATAACTCTTTTCAAGTACTATTTCAAATTCTATTTAAACATTAATAAGCTGCTTTGGTTGAAGAAGATGTTATGTGAATGTCAATAGGCACAAAAATGTAATTCACTGATAAACTATCTGACTTCTCACTTAAGACCTGATTACGCCTAAGCATGTACTTAAAGCTAAGTGAATAAAGGAGGAACTTTCTGACTCTGAGGGTAGCCAAGCACTGGAACAGGCTACCTAGAGAAGCTGTGGAATCGCCATCTCTGGAAATTTTTAAGAGCAGGTTGGACAGACACTTGGCTGGGATGGTTTAGTCAAGGATGATCCTGTCTTGAGCAGGAGCTGGACTAGATGACCTGGGTGCATCTACATGAGCTGCTTTACTGCAAAGTAGTGCAATTTACTGGGCAGTAAGCATGTGCGCCTACACATACACATGCTTACTGTGCAGTAAACTTTGCTAATCACAAGTAAATTAGCCATCATGATCAGGGGAGCAGGGGTTGGGAGATCTTTATCTCCCAGTGCTGGCTCCACAGTTGTGGATAAGGATCTCCCAGCACTCACCCCACAACCACTGAGCTGGAACGGGGAGATAAGGATTTCTCAGTCCCAGCCCCACAAGTGTGGAGCTGGCACTGGGAGCTCCCTGCTGGTTGGGCTGGGGAGTTTGTTCTCCACCCAGGTCCATGATCACAGAACTGAGCAGGGAACAAGATCTCCAGCCCCTGCCCAAGATCATGGAATGGGGGCTGGGAACTGTCCCAGTCAGGGGCAGGTCTCAGATCCATAACCCAATCAAGAGATTGAAGCACGGGGCTTGAAAAGAGCAGGTCCCAGCCCCCGGCCCTGATATGCCAGTGGAGCAGCCAGTGGTTCACGCTTTCCAAGTCCCATGTCCCAATCAGGGGGCTGGGAACTCCCTGCTGCTGGGTCAGGGGGACATTGTCCCCACCCCAGCAGCAGCCAGCCCCACCCTGTCTCCTGGCTCAGTGCTGCCTGCCATTAGCAGCAAATCTTCTCCCGCTTCCCTACATGTGTAGATGCCTGCCTGGGAGTGTTTACTTACAAGTAAACTGCTCCTGGATCTAATGCACGTGTAGACATATCCCTTGTGAAGTCTTCCATTCCTACTTACTAGCATTCTAACATCAATTGCTGAACTTGGACCTTAGTGTTTAATCCACAACTGATTATAACAGCATCTTTACTATTAACCTTCATGGGACAGAGTCAAATCTCAAATACCTTGTTTGAGATGAATTTGGATTTAGTTACTGGTCAACAGTTTGCACTTTTCCTTTGTTGCCTCCTGACATTTATACTCATTGTAAGTGTTTATACTTTCCTCTGGAGTGTCAGGTGTTAACAAATGTTAAGCCACTGCTTGAGAATAAAATATTGGAACCTACAGACCAATATTTTGGCACAGAATAACAAATCCTATGCTCCTTTGTATTTGAAGTTGTTTTTAAGGCACATCTGTAAAGCTGTAATTTGGTCTTATTATCCTTGCTGTTCCATTATCTCAGCTCCAGAACTCTACTCAATTGACAACTTGATCCTGAACCACCAATCAGGAAAGACCACTTCCTTTCAGGTGGATCAGCGCAGGAAGACATACCAGAGTGTGTCCTCAATATCCTTTGTTGTTCCTAAATGTGACAAAATAAATTATCACTTGTTCCACTTAACCAAAACACATGTTTTCTTGTCAGCAATCCCAGGAATCTGCTGTCACTCAGCATATCCAGTGAACTTCTTGCTTTGCTCCTATACTTACAACAGTATTAGTCGGGTACATCATTAAAATATAAATCATCCATGTAAGAGAAACACCATCAAATTGAAAATGTTGTGCCTCCTCTTAAGGTAAGAAACATGTGTAATTATTACCACTGACAGTGACTGGAGGTACTACATGCCTTTAACTGCACTTTGTACTTTGCTGTACATTGCTGATGAATACCTTTTTCTGAGACTCTGCATGATAGTGCTTACCAGCAATAACAGTTGCAAAACTGAAAGTGAAGAAGCATAAGGTAGGCACATACTCCAAGAGAAAATGGGGTAAGGCAGATGCATGGACTTGAGAATATTTGGTGGTGCTCTTTCATATACCCCCAAATATCCTGGTAGTCATAAAGATGGACATATTAAGCACTGAATATTAATATTAATATTAACATAGAATATTAAGCACTGAACTTGGTTAAGGCTTGTACTAGTAAGCAGTACTAGACTGGAAGGGATCTCCCAAGCCATTGAATCCAGTCTTCCACTATTGTAGGCAACCACATAATAGAATATCTTTCATTACCTAGCATTAAGAAAGAGCTTGATCAGGTGGAGGGATAGTGGTCAAGACCTTCCTCCTCCAGCAGATAAGCACTTCCTTCTAATTTCCAGCCTAAGTTAGCTGAAAATAGCTGCTATTTGTTCTCATTATTTCCACTGGTCATGTCCTCCTAAACTCTACTAAATTAACATTTGATCCTGAGTGACCTATAGGAAAAGACCATTTCCTTCTATGTAGATTTTAGGTATCTATCATCAGGAAACAAAATTTTAACACTAACCTCATGTAGACTTTCAGTTTCTCCTGGGAGAGTCACTGCTGTCCCAGGAGTCTTTAGGCTTTCCTCTCCACCACCACCCCCCCCCCAGGCAAAAATGGCGACTCCAGGAGAAAAACTATCTGGGAAAAACAAAGAGATTTAAATCACTCCCAGGAGATTTTCTCCATCTGGACATGCCATGACTTCTCTTGGAGAACATGATCATCCAACTTTTCCCCCTTTTTACCCCCTCTCCTCCCACCCCATGAAGCTGTGTCACTCACTGGCCTCTGCTACTCCAGAACACCCCCTCTTCACAATCCCAACACTGTGCTGCAGGGAAAAACAGACTAACCTTGGTCAGTCTGTGTCAGCCAATCAGGACTGCCCTATGCACTGCTGTGATCTGTTCCAAGGCAGAATAAGGAAGCCTGCAGAGCATGCTCCTATGTGTGTCCAGGCCCACCCTCCCTGGCACAGTGCAAGCTCTCTACCCCTCTGGGTCCTCAACATTCAAATGTCTGGATACATGCAGCTGGATAAGTTTCTCTACAAGGAGAAAAAGGTTGGGAGACCTCCTAGGTTATATGAATGTTTGTACACAGCCAGTGTTTAAAATAAAGAGCCTCACCTTCTATCAGATGAGGTTCTTTGGTTAAATCTGATATCTTTTGACTATTTGAGTCAGTCTAATAAAAGATATCAGAACCTTGTCTGCCTACATTTGCAACACATAAGGGGTGCACGCAGGTGCATGTGCACCCCCTGAGATCGACTGCACCAGAAAGCACCAGCCGTCAAACCAGAAGTACCAGCAGAAGTGCACTTCTGGTTTCACTGCTGGTGGTTCCGCACTCAGTGGTCACAGTGATCAGCTTCTGGGTGGACCCCCCCTCAGTTTTTGATTGGCCGGGGGGAGTCCCCCCCGCCACCATCGGCAATCTGGTGCCCCCCTAGACTTGGGAGGCACCACTTGCCCATGTCTGCCTGTGTCCTTAGATCAACACAGCTACTACCTTCTATCATTGTTCTTTGGTAGGTTTCTCCTTTTCCTTTTCCTTTTGTTACAGATTACCAAGATATTAGTGCATAAACAGCTTTCTAAGTTCTTTGGGTAAATCTGATCTCTCTTACTAAACCAACTCATACACTCGGAAAAATTCTTCTTTGCAAGCTTTAGGGTACAAATACCCTTTGTCAAGCTGAGGAATCATCTGCAGTTGGTCTGTGGTCTTCCTGGATGGAACGTTGTGTAGTTTCCATTTCAAAAGACAAAATTCAATATCTTCCATGTTTCAGACGTATAGGTTGTAGCAGTGTTGATCTAAGGACCTAAGCAGACAAGGGTATTTGGGTAAATCTGACACCTTTTATTAGACCAATACAAATAATTGGAAAAATTCCTCCTTGCAAGCTTTGTCACAGATTACCAAACTCATTGTATGTAAATAGCTTCATCTTTTCCCTCTTGGCTTTCACCTCCTGGAATTTTTTTTCCAGGGATATCATAATCCAGTGCCTGTGACAGTAGTAGTCACCTACATGAAATCAATTTGGGATGATACAAGTACTGCTGCCATATGTACTTGCCATATATAGAATCCATTGTGCTGACTAACAACCAACACCCACATCATCCTGGTTATTCTCTTTGTCGAGCACTACCACTTTTCAAATTTCTTACTATCAAAAAATAAAAAGAAAATATTTTAAAGAAAAAGTAAGCATTAATGAACTCGAAGTAGCGTCTAAAAGAAACTGTATTGCTTGGGATTATGGGCAAAATCAGGATATTGAGAGAAATAGAAAAAATGAAAAAAACAACTCCAATATCTTTCAACCGTTATAGTAGTCAGATACTGTAATGGATATATATATGATGACATCTAGAAAGACCAAACTATTCAAAATTTTCAAATGTCAAATGACATTGAAATCAGGGAAATTAGCTATTTGCCTCTTCCAAGTACCCAAGAACATTCATCTACAATATTGCAACTGCTGTACATGCCAAATCATTTCTATGTGGGTTATTTTTTTGTAGTTTTAAAATGCATGTTACAATGGCTATATAAAATGTGAAGGAGCCCTTTGTTTATAAGGCTTCTAAAGAAAAAGATAACATTTTTGGTATGAAGACAGTGGCGTGGCAATTCACTATAACTGAATATACTATACTCACGACATTTCAGAGCACTCTTAGATTCAATCTATTTCCCAGACTGTAGTATAGCATCCCTCAGTCCCACTGTACCAAACACTTAACCTCTCTGTTTACTAATTCTGCTGATTTAATGCTATCTTTGTAATCCTTATAAACTGGATCCACTTCAATAGACAAATGCTAACAATGGAAAGTTTCCATGCAATTAAGATCATCATTCAGTTACAAATCAATGTTTTCAGAGTCTGGATACCAAGTCATGTGGGGCAGGCCAGAAATTAATAACTTAACAAGGGTAGCAAAGAACGTTTTAAATAATAAAGAGATCAATTTCAGAATTCCTTTCCAGATAAAAGAGATTAGCTGGGGGGAAAAGAGTTTGACAAACAACAAAATGAAAAATTACTTCTTAAAAGGAGGAAAACTACATCGGATATTGGATACACAAAGCATTTACAGAGGCGATATGAAGATCACAAAGTTTAACATTGAAAAAAAAGGCAATATTCATCATTACTCTGTATTTGTATTGGGGTAGTTCTCTATGTTGCATTATCATCTTGCTACAGAATCTCAGTCAGGGATCACTTTACCAACTGAAAGTAAAAACATGGTTCTTGTGTCATGAAGAAGTTGGAAAGATGCATTTAGCTTTACCCACAGAATTTACTGGAACACTGCTGGAGTGATCTGAAATATGCGTGCAAATCATTCTAGGCTCAGTAGAGCAGCTGAGATTCGAACCCAGGCCTTTCTACCCCAGCAGTGTGTATTGGCTGTCCTTGAGTCAAGCATCTGCTGTTCCACAGATAGGACAGAGCAATCTTGCCATGGCCAGAGATAGCCAATTCTCTTTGGTCAGATGTTCCAGATTATAGTTTTAAGCCCCCACCCTTCCACCTGCACTTCACCCCTGGCTCACTTAGGTAGCAGGCTGTCCCCTTACATGATACGAGGCTCAGGAGTAAGGATTTCAGTAGAAACCTCCCATGTGGACACTGCAATGATGTGAGGATCAAGCCCTAATTCACCAAGTTAAATGCAGAAGCAAAAAATACTACAGGCATGTACATGTACACAGTGTATTTCCATGCAATGCAACTGAGCCCATGCTACCGTTGGAACCCCATCGATGGGCTTTTCAGAGCATAAGGATGTTAAACCCACTCGCGTCACTGAAACTGAGAAACTTTCTGTGCTTTTCTTGAAAAACCACAGTTTTAGCTTTCACTTTGGGATTTTATCTGCTATGCCATAACATGGTATTATGGAAGTTTCAAGGTCGAAAGTTTAGTCAAGCCAACCAATACATTGAGCTAGGGAGGTTAAAGCATACCTGCTTCTGTAGCCAACAGCACTCAAGGGAACACTGTGGTCAGCACCACATCTGGCCACCTTTGGCTTGCCACTCACTCATAGCTGGGCGCATTGGGGGTAGTTCCTAGCATAAGTCCAGAGCAAGGCTTAAACTCACATCTTTGGAGCTGCATCATATACCAGAAGCACTTTCCCAGCATATAACCTTTTTATAATCATTTGCTGCTTTTGGTTTATCAAATTTTATTAATGATAATGTGCATTTGAAGCACAAAAGTTAAGAGCAACTCAGATAGATCTCCCCATCAGGTCACAAAATGAGGGATGTCCCCAAAATAAATGCCTTCCCACATCTAAGTCAGCGGAAGTCTTGCCATCCATTTGAGTGGGGCAAGACTTCTGCTCTACAAGTCTATAGAGCAGCAGTACTTATCCCCATAGAAAACTCCTGGGCATTGCGTTTATCCACAGATGAATTTAACGTGCATAAGGCAACGTCCTGTGTATCATGGCTGATTATGTATTGTGGCAGAATATTAGTAAGGAAGGACTGACTGAATTTTTATTCTCTCTGATGAATACAGAAAAGGAGTCCTACGCAAGGCAATTTTAATCCCTATGAAGGAAAGTGCTACCCAACCTAACTAAAATATAAGATTTAGATTTAAATTAGTATAAAGAGTCAACCTCATCACCTCGTGAAACAATATATGGTTAGGTATTACATTTCCCATTCTACTTCCTTAATAACCTGTTGTTTTCATCAAAATACATTAGGCAGACAGAACACCTACTGTTGATTAAGCCAGGAACAGGGATCCATTCAGCCCCACAGCCATAATTAAATGCTGTTATTCCCATTTAAGAAACGTGGGCAATTAGGGCTGCTCTGAAAAGAAGCACTTTGCATTTGTATAAAATAATGGGGGTTTGTTTTTGTTGCTAGGAAATAAAATGCCCTCTGGAAATGTTACAGACCCTTGCTCTGAATATTCCTTAGCCTGGAAATATATGAGTTGTGAGAACATCTCCCAGAAATCCTGGCTCTTGCTTCTGTAAGTAACTCCAATAACTGCTAAGCACACCTACCTGGTTAGACTGATATCAGTCTTACTGGTGGTGCCACAATAACATTAGTATTATAACCCATACCACTAATTATATATATTACCATGCCGCCTTGGGGTCCCATTCACAGACCAGAACACCTTGTAATGGGTACTGAACATAATGAAAAGATGGTCCCTGTTTAAACAGGTCCCAACCTAAGCAGAAAACTGAAACATTCAGATCATAGCCAGCTAAGGCTGAAAGAGACTTCCTACTATCTTCTTTTCCATCCTCCTGCTCAAGGCAAGATCATCCTAGTCAAGTGGCTGTCTAGCCAGCTCTTTAACATTTCCAGGGATGAAGATTTCATAATCTCACTGGGGAGCCTGTTCCAATGACTGACCACCCTCATAGTTATATGGTAAGAGTGAAGAAAGTTTAAAGAGTAAGATGATTTTACATAAGTTCTGTGTACGGCTGAAAAACAGAAAGG
This sequence comes from Crocodylus porosus, assembly GCF_001723895.1. Lineage (NCBI taxonomy): Eukaryota > Metazoa > Chordata > Crocodylia > Crocodylidae > Crocodylus > Crocodylus porosus. The sequence goes on along the minus strand of NW_017728924.1, from coordinate 6,416,098 downwards.
GAAAGGACAAACTATAGATCTTGATCTTCCCTACTACCCAAACCCAGGGACTTTTTACACACTCCCTAAAATCCACAAACAAGGGAACCCAGGCAGACTTATAATACGCAACCATGGAATCCTAACTGAGGAAATATCAGATTTCAGTGAATCTATCCTAAAACCTCTCGTCACCCAAAGAGTGAGTTTTGTCCAAGAGACAACAGCCGTTCTACAACAACTTAAAAACACAGACCGCCTTCCCAGCAATATCCTCCTAGCTACCATGATGTTATCGGCTTATATACCAGCATTCCACACCAGGATGACATGCAAGCTTGCCGTACATATCTACAAGAACAAGTTTACAACTCAGAGTACAGACCTAAAGATATTACTGAATTTACACACTTCATCCTCACACACACAACTTTCAATAACCAGTGCTTCCTCCAGACCATGAGCAGTTCTGGGCACCAAAATGGCCCCACAACATGCCAAACTCTTCATAGTCCAGCTGGAAGAAGAATTCCTCAAGAACTGCACCATCAAACCCATGCTATACCTGAGGTGTATAGAGGATATCTTCATCATTTGGATGGAAAACCTGCAATCTCCAACTGGTTTCCATCACAAATTCAATAATCATCACCCCTCCTTCAGACTATCTCTTGAATACTCCAGCACCAACGTTTCCTTTTAAGCAGCTTGCTGCCCAGTGGAGGAAGGTGGTACGTACTGCTGGCACAGTGTACCACCCCTTCCACCAGGCTCAGCTCCCAGCACCAGCTTCTTTATTTCTTCTAATAAAAACAGTACTTTCCATAACACATAAAAGACATGACTCCCAAGAACATTTTTGAGAAAGCAGACTCTTAAACTGCAATATGGTACATTAAAATGTGATAATCTTATCATAATAAAAATATAATTCAATAGAAATCCAGGAGGCAGCACAAATATGAGTTGTTATACGTATTCTAATAAAAGCAAATTTGTTCTAATTAAAGATAATTCCTTATTTTCACAATTTTTTAAGTAGAAAAGAACACTTTACTGCAGGTTTTGGTGGGGAGAAGGAGATGTTCATACTTACTATTGTTTAAGATCAAATTTTAATTTACATTTTCTTCCAAGTCTATGATTACAGTAATTTTAGAATAATAATTTCCTTATTTAAGAGTGTCCAGAGTCTTTCTTGCTCCACATTATTGTCACTTAAAAATTAATGGATTTTTATCTAACAGATACAATAGTCATAATAAATGTTTAAGATTACTTTTTAAAAATTGGTTGTACTAAAGTAAAGAATCCTAATTTTATTGGCCTTGATAAGTCTATGATTAAATTTGCTCATATATTTTATCTTTCTTGCTCTTACCAAAAATTAAAGAAATTATCTTTAAAAATAATGAATTCTATTTATCCATTTCATGGATTTCCCCCTCCTATAAGATTTAATTTAGAACTAAAATTACTGTACTTTCTGAAATAGTGATAATGAAACAATTGAATACTTTTTTCCCCCCATGTCCCCTCAAGTTAAAATCATTTAGAGTAATTTGGAATGGTTGCATTCTTGGTTGTGCATAAATGGGATTTGCCTCCATTTCCCTTCATTATTATGACAGAGATGGAAACTAACCTTATGAACACTGGGCACACCAACACATGCACATTTACTGTGCAGTATGGGCACGCTTCTACAAGTGCACACCCATACTACGATGACAGCTTGCACGGACTTGAACATAAATTTGATACTGGTATCATGCAGGTATAAAATTTATGCCGATTAGTTACTGCACAGTAACACACACATAGGTGCCCTATTGCACAATAACCCTGTGTATGTGGACTGACTTGGGATTAACTTTAGTCCCATGTCATTCCACACACAGCATTAATTCACCTTAATGCCTGCATGTGTAGATGCCGGTCTATTCCCACTAACTGCACAATAGCTTACTCTGCAGTAAATTTAACCTGGTGTAAATGCACGTGTAGACATGCCTATTGAAAATTACAACAGAGCATCTATTTCCATGACTTCTAAAGTAGATTCCTGAAAATCCACATTATTGTGTATGATGGACTCTCATGTATATCTTAAGGCTTCAATTCACTCAGCATCTAGAACACAACAAAAAGGTCTTTTCTACATTTTTTAAAAACTGATATGAGCTCAATTTTAAATTAGTAAAACATTCCCTTAATACAAGTAACAATTCCCAAAACATCCACTCTGGATCTCAGCTCTTCAGAGGGCTGACAGATATGTAAGCCTGCCCATAATAAAATCTAATGACCGAACAGCTGAAAGCTATATGGACACAGATAAAATGGAGAACTCAGATGGGGCAGGGGACACAAAATTTTGCTTGTATAAACACACACCTATGGACTTCAATCCAAACTGGTTTATACAAGCTGAGACTTGGGCTTCCTTTGCAATAACCTACACTGTAACCTACAGTGAATAACCAGAGCTGGGATGATGAATGGGCTGGTATGCTGTAATTGAATCTTGGGCACACTGGTCTCCCACAACTTGGCTCACCAATTTATCATAAAAAGCTACAAATATTTAATCATAATGAGATCATATAATAAAAATGCAGTAACCATTATCTAAGAATACTATGACCTGGCACAGAACCTGCATACTGGTACTTTCATTTCTTTGGTGTCCTCCACAATGAAAGCTTGATAGCCCTGGATTCTGGGAAATGAGTGATGTGGCTTTAAAATAAAAATTGCTCCTGCAATTTCTAATACAGTTTTGTCTTAAATACCTTGAGGGTGCATAATCCTCACTGTCTATGGAGTGTCTAATAGAAATGCAAGAAGTCACTCCTACCCCTGTAAAATAGGGATGCCAAAGGCCAGAATCAGCCCATGAAGACCCATCATCCAGCTCCTGGTGCTGCCCCTGGGCTTCAGAGTTGATCCATGTGGCAGGCTCAGGATCAAAGCCACATGTTGTGCCTACCTCAGATGATCTGGACCCACATAACATGTGACTCTGCTCCAGCCAGTGCATGTGGCTCCATCTGGACACTGGATCCCCACATGGAGCAGGGACAGAACATAAACTTCAGCTTGCACACCCTCCCTATCCGGTGCAAGAAAAAGCTAGCTTTAACCCTTTCACAAGTGAACTGGTTGTTTAAAAATAGCAATAGGAGAAAGACAAAATTTAAAAAAAAGAGCTTCTTTCCATTCCATTTGGTCTACATAATTTCCAAGAAAAAAAAATCTGGTTTGGAAATTAAGAGAATTTCCACTGATGATCTTAGGAAGTTACCAACCTTTTTGTTACCAAATTAGATGGAAGTTATTCATCATTTGAGAAACAGGTCCCACAATAAGAGGGAGACAGCTGTTTCTGTAAGCTTGGGACTTCAAAAAGAAATGCAATAACATGCTCAGAGGCCTTGTGGACAATCTGCAAGTTGGTGCTTAAATGTTTTTAAGTGTTTCCATGGAAGAACGTAATAGATACTACATGATCTAAGAGTAAGAGAATAAATACTGCAAATAATATATATTCATATGACATCTCTATCACAGTATGATTTGAGATGAGTTCACTGTTGGTATTATTCCAGTTGCAATCAAATCTAATAAAGAGTTTTGTTACTGTTAGTTAGCTCGCCAGGCAACTAGTACCTTGTCTACTAGTCTTTTAATTGTACTCTGAAAAATGTTCAGCTTTTCCCAGAAAGGCTCTGGCCCTGCTTTCTACCTACAGTTCACCATACCATTTTGTAGTGCTATATCCATCCTTCCCCCATGAACACAGTGAATTCAACCAAGCCTCACTCATGCATGATCCAGGCAAGAAGAATTGCTGGCCGCTACTTTCGTGCCTGGGTCATCTGATTGTGAGGGGAGGCCTTTCAGTCAACAACTCCTTTTTAGTGGGAAAAAAAGCTCTGGGTGAAATCCTGGTGCCATTTAAGTCAATGAAAATTGTATTATTCACTTCAAAGGGTCTAGGGCAGTGGTGGCCAACCTGTGGTTCCAAAGCCACATGTGGCTCTTCAGAAGTTAATATGGCTCTCCTTGAATCTTTGGACAAGCAAACTTCCATTTGGCTGACAGATATGGAAGCTGGTCACCATGTGCTTGTGCAAGCTTTAAAAGAGGTGCATATTAACTTCTGAAGAGCCGCATGTGCCTCCGGAGCCGCAGGTCGGCAACCCCAGGTCTAGGATTTCACTCCATGCCTGCATACAATAGCCTAGACCATCTACTCCTTTAAAAATAATCTCAGATTTGCATTCAAATCCCATCTAATTCTAATATCTCTTTATTGGGTTTTCTCTTTTTTTCAAATGGTTTCCTTCTCATCTCTACATTTAAAAAATCATTCAGAAGTACTTCCTTTTTATTTTTCTTTTCTAAGTTCTTCTTTGTAACTTTCTTTCTGAGCAAATTTCTTTTAAGTCACTTCTCCCATTTCCTGCTTAAATGGAAACAGGAGAGTAACTTGTTCCCAAAACTATTTTAGGTTAAATCCTATACATTTCTGTGGAAGAATATCAGGTTCCATATTCAAGGTATTATTTTCAGTGTCTGGTTATTAATGGGAAGTAGTATGTGAACCCCGTTGTGAATGTTTAGTCCCTCAACCAATACTTCAGGAAGTGTTAAAATTTCAAATTAATTTGAGCTACCAATGCTTCAAATTGGAAGCATTTGAGAGTTCGAGGTTTTTTCCTTCCAAGATCACCATCATTATTTCATTTTCAAATAATAATCTATACAGACATAATCATCATTGCATTTACTATTGTCCACCGTGTAAATAGAATTAATATTGCTCAGTGGCATATGCAGATAAAGGATAATGAATCAGATGTTACATAGGGGACGTTTGAGTGCAGAACTAAGGATGATCCAGGAAGTAGTTTTAGATTTGAATGCAGATACTGTATCAACTGCAACCAAAGCTTCATAGGGTTCAAGTTCAATGACAGTACAATAGAGCAAACTGTCTTCAGTAGAGTTAGGAGAGAAGTTGTAGCATATGGGGGGGGGGAAGTACATGATCTTTCTAGAATCACTCTAGATTCCCATCAGTTCATATGCTGAAATCTAGAAAGAGTAGGTGGTCTAGAGAGAGAACTGACCTGCCAGAGCCATATCCATATGGGAATAATTATCCTTGCAACCTAGATTCAAAAGAAGCCACTCAAAATTTTACATCTGACCTAGGGTGGGGGTGTAAGGGGAGGGGTGGGAGGCGTGTTCAGATAAAAGAATTTTCTTTGACCCCAAAAAGTTCAAAGAAATGGGAACTGTGCTTCTGGCTTGGGCCAGAGCCTAACAACTCAGGATCCTGGTTTGCTTTGATTAAAAAAAAAAAAAAAAAAATCCCCAATTTTCGGTTAAAAAAGGAACCTCAAATCCACATTTTTCCATGATTAAAATAAAACACCACCACACACACACACA
>NW_017728924.1:6355184-6410556 GCF_001723895.1 Crocodylus porosus | reverse complement strand
GGGGATTTTTTAATCAGAGAAAACCAGGATCCCTGCTAGTAACAGGTAAAAAGGCAACCAACTTGTTTCCAAAGAACAGAGTACAAAAGTGATGAAGTGCTGCTTGCTCTTATCCAGCTATATCATCCAGCTGTCCGAAGGGTACGTGCAATCCAGACAGCTTTCCACAATGGGGAACTTCAGCGCACAAAGTATAATATCAGGCTCATTATACAGATGCATACAAATCCGGTTGTTGGCTGCAGAATCCCTGTATTGCCTTCAAATTCCCTTTCTGCTTTTGCTGCCTGTTAAAAAATTATTGCCAAAGTAGGTTCTTGAGTAAGAACCTTACTCTTGGGAATGCTCTTACTCAAGTCAATGGGACTATTGGTTTAAATGCGAAAACTATCATCAAATTACCAGAGTGGGAGTATCTGTTTATTCAAGATTTGTGTCATGCCCAACCCTGTGCAGAGCCATATACTGAGACAGACAAGTAATATTAATCTTGGAGTGCCTCTAAGTATGTTCATTTTGAATTAAACATTTCCAGAATCCAGGGCAAAGTGCAATTAAGCCTGGGTGTTTAAGCAGCTAATAAAAGCATTAGGTGTTTCTTCCATCACAGGAGACCGAGCATAATATGGATGCAAAACGCTATATATAGTAGCCACGGTTTGTTCTCAAGTCAACAGGCAAGTAGTTTAAATATTAAGTCTTATTTAACTTTGATGGTCTCAGCAGAATTTCATATATCCACTACAAACAGCTGTCATATGGTCTGATTCTAATTAAGTGAGCATTTCTATCGGGTGCTTATTTTGTTATTAGTGACACGAAGGGGCAAAACACAATTTAACTTTTAAATGTTAGGACAAATTTGCTCACTGCCACAAGAATTAAGAACTCTCAAAACTGCAGATTTAGCAGAACTAGCTTTAAACATTTGCCAATTTTAGTGCACTTTAACATTAGCATATGAATGCTTTGAAAGCAAGAAAACCACTAACGATTTTACATCCCAGAAAAATGTTCTGAAGTTCTTTTCATTCAATGCACTAAATTTTGTTGAATGACTTCATTAATGTTTGCACAGCACTTTAAAAATTCTTATACAAGTGCTGAGCCTTATTATTAAAAAGAAAAATTCAACTTTATTTCTTGCATAAATAAATTTACGACTTAAAATAGCCCAAGTTATCATTCTCTTTAGTACTCCAAGTGCAATAATATTTTATTTGGTATAATTTATCTGGTGGATAAATGCCCTACACTTTTCACATATACCTGGTATTTTGGGGTACCAGTCATTCTTTCCCTTCCCCATTTACCATCTTATGGCCCAGTCCTACAGATTTGCACGTAAATAATTTTGCTAAGCCAAGGGATCAGCTTGACTTACATGGCATTGTTCACATCAGTAAAGTTGCTTGTAGGTGTCTTGTCAGAATTGGGTACTTAGGGTCCAATGTAACAAACCTCTTAAACAAGCGAGTGATCCCATTCAAGTTAACAGGGCTATTCATAGGCTTAAAGCTGAGCATAGCTGATCTCATTCAAGTCAATGGGACTACTCATATGCTTAAAGCTAAGAAAAAGTTCAAGTCCTTTATAAGACAGAGGGTTTAGACTGTAAACTCTTCCAAGACTTCATTGTATCTTCCTTGGAGAGTGGTTAATATCACAGACACTCCCAGGAAGATAGTAGACTGATTCTCAGCTATAAAAAGCGTATGATAAAAAGCACATTGGCTTGTAAGCCAATACTGTGAAGCTGACTTGGGTACCCAAGGCTCTGATAACATAGTGAATATTGTAACAATAATTTTCTAGCTTTTAATACTTATAAATATCTATTCATGGTTTAAATGTTTGCCTGAAATCAATTGTCAAGTTGAGCTTCTAGTCTAAAATTTGTAGATTCCTATTGTAACCGTGAGCATATTAAATGACTAAAAAGGAGATTTTTCTACTAAAAATTTTCTGGGGGTGCATTCAGTTCATGCAAATCGATGAAAACTTAAAACAGTCCTTGCTTCAAGATCACAAAATGATTTCTGCTCTACCAAATATAAATCAGAGATGGCATATGCTTTGTTCTGCTTTTCACAGTACTCTATAACCTCTCAGAAACAATGATTAAAACTTAGCTTTAGAGTTGAAGTAAAAAATGGGGGTTCCCCCCAAGAAAATATTGGCTTGAACCCGAAGAGCTATTTTTAATATACTGAAGACTCAGTTATCTATTAAAAAATCCCATAACATTGTTAGCCAGCCTTAGATATGGAACGTGAAGCTTGCTTACCCGTCTATTATCTATGTATTGTTTACAGAATTCAACTGTTTTCATCTTAAAACTCCTATGATTCATGTTAAAAACTTCTTAATTGTAAAATGTTTAAACAAAATTTATTTCCAGTGTGTGAATTGTTTCCGAAATTGTATGCAAAACTGTTCTGTGGGCTAATCCAAAGCTTACAGAAGGCAAGAGCTGTTTTATCCAATGCCCACTTATATCAGCATAAAAGTCTTTCCATTTAATTAAACAATATTCTGACAAGTTCAATAAGCTTGCCTAACCTGGCCTCTACAGAACTAAGACTGTAAATCTACAGACTACTTAGAGTCTTGCACAGCAATATTACTGGAATATGAGAGCACTTCCCAGTCATTAATTCATTTATCTTCACCAAACCCTTGTGAAGTACAGGAAGCCTCCTTATCCCCGTGCTAAAGCACAGAGAGAGTAAAGCCCCAATTCTGAAACGTTATTACGTACCTAAACCCTATGGAAGGAAAAGGGGGTTAGATGTGTAAGTAGATTTAAAAATCTAGGCCTAAGTTGCTTACCTAAGACCACAGAAAAAAGGCCTGCGATGGAGCAAAGAACTGAACCTGTGCTCCCCAGTCCTGGATGAGCACCCTGAAGACTGGATCCTTCCTCCATTACTTCTTTTTTTTTATTATTTAATCTCACAGGCTAAAAAATCCTCCTATAATCTCATCCACAATAGCCACCTTCCACTGAAGTCAAACTGAAACACAGAGTTTGGCACCTCCCGATTTATACATGTCAAATTATTCAGATTTTACCAAAAATTACTTTTTTCAGTTCACTGCAGAAAAAAAAAAAAATCAACAAAGAACACTTCTGCATTACCTGGCATAAGGCCCCATGAATTTTTATACAAAGAAACTTTAAAAATGAGCTGGTTTTTTTTCTACACGCCTTCTACCTTTCAGTTCCACTGTAAAAAACCCAGGAATGAAAAAGGGGGGGAGGGGGACGCTTTTTTCTGCCCTCCAGTGTCAACCCGCTTTAATGATCTGTCATTACCAAGCTCTCTCAACATTTAAGTCAGCCTTGAGATTCAAAAAAAATACAATTGATCACAGAAACACTGACCTAACAAAGTGTCTCTCAAGAGAAATTCACCTGCAGTGTGGAGGAAATGTGTGGGCTTATACAGAAAGAAATCTGCTTTCCTGACATCTAGCTGTGGGCACTGGATAGCTCTAAAATACAGGCAATTCTCAGAGGAATTACATATTCAGAAAGTTTCAAATGAATATGCATGCACCAGTTTGATTTCTCCCCCTCCCCCCTATCTTAAGCAAGGGAAAATCTTACATAAAAAGCAAAGTTAGATTTGGACTACTGTGCACAAATGGTTTGCAGTGCTGTATTTTCACTGCATCCCACACGAGCCACCTTTTCATTATTATTTCCTGTAAGGAGAAAAGAAAGAAAGAAAAGCTTTTTTGGGTGCGATACCGGAAGAAGCTCACAAAAGAAGGCGTTTCTCAACTATGCTTGAGTTGCTGAGTTTCAAATCAGGCTTTTGACACGAAAATCCCCTTCCTCCTTCACCAGAACAATAATGAAATGCATTACCAAGCTGGTTTCTTACACGGACGTGTAAAGGAGTCAGTTGTGACTATATGAACCTTATGCTGGTCCCATGCTGGCCGTAACTCTAGAGCCAAGAGACCATTAGCTAGTAAGAAAGAGCTGAAGCACAGTAGTGCTTCATCCATGTACCCCACTTTCAACCTGCAAAGCACCCTCCATACTCTGGACTAAGAAAAAAAAAAACACTCAATCAGCAGCTGTACAAGTTTATTTCCACCATTAAATGCTATCACTCTAAACCCATTTTAAGCATAGCTCACTGTGCATTTTAGACTTGCAAATTTCTCCATCACCCTAATTTCTACTTGCCCTCTGAACATCGCTATCTTGTGCCTTCCTTTGGCAAGCACTGGCCCAGCTGTTCCTTCCTGCATTTACTACAGCTCTCCCTCATCAAAAATTGAAAACGTATCAGCTGCTATGATCTTCCTGAGCAAGGAGAGCGGTAAATGAGATCCAATTTATATATTTATTGTGTGCCTTTGCATCTGGAAAGCAGTCGGCAATTTGAGTGAATTGAGTTCCCCAAGCATTAATACATACAGAGAAGTGTCACTCCACAAAATTAAAATCCACAGTGTAAGCTACAGGGCCGGTAACATGTGCTATAATTGAGAAGATACGTCTTGTGTTGCAAAATCCATAGCACACTAAGGACCAGCATAATCTTTGAGGGAATAATTGTTTCACTGCAGGAAGTTCCTTTCACTCAACTCTTCAGCGCAACACATTTTCAACTCACATGTCTTATAATGTCCACAGCAAAATGCCCATCAAGTAAGAAGCATTTGCATCTCATGCGTTTAGCCTATACAATTCCCGTTTTTTCCCAGTTGAGACGGATGAAAGTTGTATAACGTTAACATTGGTCAGTTCTGATTCTGTCTAGTTAAAAGAAGATAGCAAGCAAGTATTGGTAGTATGAAACATGTTTAATGGATGAGGGTCACTGTGGGCTTGTAGTGGAAAACATTTCCTTGTTTGCTGTGGGCAGCCCATCACTTACAGCCATATAGAAAAAATGCTAGTGGTGAATAAAGTTTCCTGGCTTTCTATCTTTAAATATCTCTATGTGGTGGCAGTGACAAAAACCCGTCTGTCTAGCAACGTGGTCAATCAGGCTCCAAGGAGCTCTTGCGGGTAAAGTAAAATATTTGGGCCATGTTTTCAGCTGCTATAAATTGGCAGATCTCTGTTAACTTCAGTGCAGCTACAGCCATTCACATGACCGAACGAACTCCCCTCCTCATCAAAAACTTATCACTATAGCGTCTGAGTTCACCCTGGGATCAGCACGCTCCCAAAAATAGGCTAGATGCAAACTTGAAGTAGGGCTGGTGGGAAATTCCTGATGGAAGTGGTTTTCTAGCAAAAACACCTTTTTGATTAAACCAAATATTTCTCGTGAATTTATATCAATGTCCATGGTATTACCCTTGGAATTTTCTCTTTAAATAATATGTAGGGGGGGGGGGAAATCTCTTGGAAAATTTGACATTTCTGTTCCAAAGGATTCTTTCTGCAGACACACAGCACTTCATGATCTTTTTTTCCCCCATATTTGTGGTTGGCTAAACTTCATAAGATTTCAACATCTCACCTAGGAGCTATAGACAGGCATGAAGAGACAGGTATTGTCAGTCACTGTCAACACAGGCAACAGTTAATTATAGCAGTACCTGGATCAAGCAAATGTTTCTCAAGGCAGGAATATCCCTGCTACCATGATCTCCCAGACTGCCCAACCCCTGCCTACTGAGTCCTTTTTTTTTTTTTTTTAAAGAGAGAGAAAACAACCTTCCTTCCTGCAAGCCAAAGACAGGAAAAATGGCTTAAGAAGTGACATTTATCCCTGAGATGCTCATCACTGGTCTGGCAACTCATGACAACTCTTCAACTCTGAACTATACAACGAGACTCCGATAACGCTAACGCTCGTCTGTGAGGGAGATAGGGCCAGTCTGAGACTGCACAGCAAACTCTTCCAGGAACTGAAGACCACCACAAATCTCCCCACCTTCCATATGCACTTATTTGACACAGTCTTGTTTACATAAATATATAGCAAGATGTACGTTTTAAAAGCCTACCAAAAGAAGACACTCTGCTGCATATGCTCTTCCCCAGTAAAGAACATGAGAGAAGACCAATCAGCGGGCAACTGATTTAATCATCCTAGTTAATCCCCCATTAAACTGTGCTCAGATACTACAGGGATCAACACAGTGTAAGAACTAGAGCAGAACAGCCACAACCTGTCCTGTAGGGCTATGCAAAACAGCTAGGTTTCGTTTCAGTTGGATTCGGTCATTTCGGAGGATAGTGATTCATTTTGGTGTTTCAGATCACTGTTCCGTTTCTATTTGGCCGAATCCGTTTCAGCACTGATTCGGAGATTCGGATCGGCCGAGGAGAGGCAGGCACAGCTGGGCAGCTGCGGGTTCTCCCTAGATGTGACATCCTGAGGTCCCTTCCCACCCTCATTTCCTGTGCTTCTATAGGACAGGGCACAGCTGACCAACCTGTGACATGGGGGCTACAAGTGGTACACAGCAGACTGAGGAGGGGATAGGCAAACACAGCAGCAGACGGGGGGGGAATAGAAAGAGCAGCTGATCAGGCAGGGGACATGGGGCAGGGACCAGAAAGCAAAGCAACAAATCAGGCACAAGGCAGGGCAGCAGAGCAGGCAGGAGCACAGGCAGACAGTGGCAGCTAAGGCAGTGCAAGGGAATCCGAGTGGCACTCAGGAAAACAGCAGTGCTTTATTCATGGCACGCCTGCCAAAAAAGCTTGGCCTCCACTGGAATAGAACTTGAAACCTCCTCCTTCTCCTCCTCCTCCTGTCAAAGCACAAGGGAAACATAAATACCCATGTATTTCATGAGGCAAGCTAGTCTGGCAGACTTCTGTTGGCTATAAAAAAAAGTCAGGATTGCTTCAGTTCAGGGAAATTTTTGCGCCATGAACACAGTGCCTTATACTATTTCTTTGTTAATGCCTGCATTTATGTCAGACTTGCCTGTTCCTTAGTTGAATGAATAATGTGTTATGTGTTTTCAGTTCCCACTTACCAACAACCCATACTAAAAACCAACCACCTTTTTTCTCCTTTTTTTTTTTAATTTTATGTTTTGTAAAACATTGAGACCATTTAACTAATACCAAGATTGTTCACATGTAGTGAATTTTCCTGTCTGGATCACAAAATAACCTCTATCCTAGTCTCACAGTGAAAATCAAATTTGCATAAGATCTTGCTCAGCTGCTAAGTGTTGTCTGATTTTCTCTTGCATCTTCAACATTTATTTGAAACATATGAGATTAAGTTATCCTGAATTTTAACCTAGGGGTTTGTTCACTAATGTTTCCAAGCTTGAGAGTAATTAAATATGGCACAAGGTGATGTCAGGTTATATTAGCTTCAATGAACTACAATATCCACAAAAAAATGCATTTGTTCATTTTTAATGGGAACCCTTTGTGGGGCTTTTTGGTACCTTGTATGTAACATCATGACTTATCTCAACAGAGTTGAAGAAACAAGGTTAAATTTACACTCTGCCGCAACCCCTTAAGTTCACCTGTGCTACACAGGAGAGCATTTTGACCCATGGCACGCTGCAGTAACTAGGAATCAACATCTACCAAGTTACCTCTTCATTTATTTCTTCTTCTGCATAAAGGGAAACACTGGCATTTCTCATGCCAGAGGGTTTGTGATGCTTAGGTAAATGCTGATGTTTTAATGGTGAGCAGTGTATACAACTTTTGTCTTAAACCTAATCCTCCATATTACATCACTGAACCAAATCACAATTAAAAAAAAACAAATTACCAACAGGGAATGTTCTTGGAGGTGACAGCAGCAGGCAACAACCCACACACTTTTTTTTGCAAGAGACGTGCTAAAAGTGAGTGTGGAGGTTACGGGTCCCAGACACAAATAAGAATCTTTCTTTAGTAAATGACTGGCTGCATCTCTCATTGCTCAGTCTTGCTGACAAGATGCTCTAGTGCACAATGCAGCAGGTATTAGGGGGCACTGGCCTGGACATTTTTCACCTTTCCATTCAGAATCACAGTTTTTTACCCATTCATATGCTTTCCTTGCCATTGCTAAGGGCCATTCCTTGAAAATGTGAAATGTTTCTTTAAAATACTTCAGACCTGCTCTAAACCAAAATCAAATTGGCTCATTGGTATTTTGCCAATACTCTCATGTCTGAAAGCTGATAACATTTTCTGTTACTGGGATTAAGAAACAGATTTCTGTATGCTATTGGCTCTTTGGGTGACCCCAGCAAGTCACCTCATTGTGTCTCAGTTTATCTCCTTTGTAAAGTGAGTTGAGACCCATAAAAGAGCGGTGTAAGAGCTAGTAATTGGTATTACTCCAAATTTTAAGTCCTTCCCTGAGAAATCTGACAAACTCTTCCAGCTGTTTCCCCATCTAGTTTCTTTTAACTATTAGGAGCTCTGACTGAAATGAGAAAGCCACTGTGATGAGTACAAAACAAAAACCCAGGGAGTGAGAGTCCTTTCCCCAAAGAGCAGACCTTCTAACCTAGCAGAAGTTGGAAAGAGAGATCAGACTTGCCCAAGGCCATGTAACAATGTGGGGGGGGGGCGGGGCTACCGACTGAAACACTGTGTACCTGCTGGCTGGCATCACTCTGCCTGACATCGGAAGAGCAGTGGCCATCAGGACAGAAAAATCAAAGCAACCAAAGATGTGAGACACCCACTGTACAACCATCCCAGAGCACACAAACACCTCAAGTCACGCAGGAGCTTCCTCACCAGCACCCAACCTCTCAATGCCACACCCAAAGAGATACAACTACAGATGTGGAACGCAAGGCTGAAGAAGATACCAGATAGTGAAAAAATGTACATTCCAGCAGGCACATCCTTACCACCTGGGGCTGATGAACGATGGGAAAGGTGGTGATGTCTCAATTGCCTATGCACTTTCCAAGGAAGTAATGAAGAAGTGGGGTTGTACCATTGGTCCAACCAACTGTGACCGTGGCATGGAGCCGCAGACTACGCAACACCTGCTGCAATGCCCGCTGCCCCAGGGCAAAAGTACAATGAAAGCTCTTGCAAAATACAATAAAACAAGCACAAGCATGTGTAACAAAGTGGTCAAATGTGGTGTACAGATGTGAGAAGTAGTAGTGGGAGAGCTGAAAATAATTCCAGCCCAGTCCCCCTAACCGGAGTTCCACTACAGCATGCTTACCAGTGTAAGAAAATGATCCCCATTTAATGGAAGTTCAACAAGGAAAACAGAAATCTTTTACCTTTGAAAGAAATTGTTTGGGAAAGTATAAGACTATTTCCAGGTGCACACAAGTCTGCTGAATGTAACTACTTTCCTTCTCCTCCACCTCAAACTACAACGATTCATACATATCAGAATCCAGTATTTTGGTAAAGATCATTTTCCTAACATTTTGTTCATTTTTTTTAAAGATAAACGCAAAGTTTAAACTGTGCTTTATTAAGTTCACAGAGCATAAATGTGGGGCTTTAGTCAAGGAGTAAGGAGACATAAACGCTAGTTTGTTAGGGAAAGAAATCAGCATTTTAGTGAGAGTCCTGCTTTCTGCATGCGCTTCAATTTTCCATATAAATATTTGGAAGCGAATATCTGCATGCAATAATGACCGTTAATACAACACCTGCAAAAACACTTTTCAAAATCTGCTAATGAGTATTCCATCCAGATGGGTTTCAAAAGAATAACTAGCAACTAGAAAAGCTTGTTTTTTCTCTTGGGAAAACATCTAATAAGCTAAACCACTGGTAGAGCTAACTTTTAGATGGTTGCCTTCCTTCCCTTCTCAACGAGAGATCAGATCATTGTTACAGGGCCTCCATTAATTGGTCTTATGTACCGTCTTATTTCATGAATTAAAGGTAATAACTGAAGTTGAAGACCAAAGGTTAAGTATGTGAGTATCTTACAAATCAGTCCTGCTGTTTTAGTGAATATATTTATCTGGATTTCTACAGCCATGTAATATAGGGACTTATCTAGAGACTTGGATGAGCTATGAAAATAAGAACAAGTAAATGGTGGTTTGTTCTGCACCACACAGTAGACTTGAACCCAACTATAAAGAACTTGAATCCCCTTTCTCCACAGAGACCTCACAGAAATCCCAAATGGTCAACAGACAAAAGATGCTTCAGACCAGCAATAGAGTTTGTTGCAGGGATTGTCCACCCCTACCAGCACCCTATTCCTTAACTTGAGGAGGTTTCAGTTCCTGTGTATTCATGGTCATACCAATGTAGCATGGCGCTAACAGAGAAAAAACAGGGTGACATTGAGAAGATAGTGCCGCACCCTTCCATCCTCCACATGGATTAACAGAGGGGTTAAGTCAAGGCTCATAAAACTGATGGATCCATGCTCTAGTTTTGCAGATAACTCTTCTAGATGCCACCAGGCTGGAAGGCTTTAAACAGTACATCCTCTGTTTTTATGGAATCCTATTAAGTGGAGGGAGGAGAGTAACACTAGTCTGGGCATATTTTATTTCCTGGAGGATGGTCACAAGAATCTTGCAATGGCGGGCAGTTAACATATTGATCTGGATTTCTACCATTTTACCTGACACACGCTAAGTGCCCAAAGCCAGATGCATAGACTTTCATGCAACCTTTACTGAAAATGCCCTGTTGTTTTACCCAGGGCAAGAGCAATGACAGGTTCATTACTGATTGCTGCATGTCACAGTAGGAGGAATAAAGAAGAAAGGAAAAAATGCACTGGCAACACTCCCTAATCCCAAGTGCAGAAATAAGAAAGGAGAGAGTCTCTCTCTAAAACAGAACAAACATACACAACTCAATATTAAGCTCATAATCGATTTTGAAGAAAGGGCATGCATTTATGAAAACAGGTATACCTGCAAAATGACTTTACACCTTTTGAGGGGGAAAGGGATGTTTTAAGTGCCTTATTCTTTATCGTATTGAAATTCACCTGCTTTCATAGGATGCTATTTGTATGCCTATTTATCAGGTTTATAAATGCAGAAAATATAGCTTGTTTCTCTTGCATTAAGAAATAAGCATCCTTAGAGAGAGAACACATTTGCTCAAAGCACATTAAGTATTTAAAATTTGTCTTAAACAAAAAAAAATAAAAATAAAAATAAAATAAAAAGCTCTTTATTCCCTGCAGGTGTGGCAGTTAGTGTGAGGGAATCCATTTCAAACTAAATCGATGCTACCACGTGCTTCCCTTGAGCCAAAGCAGCTACTCTTAGATCCATTTTTATTTCAAATGCACTGCAAATCTGTCGTGCAAAAGGGTCATGCACAAAGACACCAGCCGGGGGGAGGAGCTGGGTTGGCGGGGATAGATAGATAGATTTTTTTTTTTTTTAACATTGTTATTTTTGTACAGGAAAATATTTTTCACCTTTAGCTTCTTACTTAGGGTTTGGGTTTGACTTGACCACGCACAAAAAAAGCAGACCATATGAGGCTGGCTTTGGGAAAGCCACAAAGCAAGGGAATGCTTCCACACCTTTCAGTAACTGTCTGTTCCCAAGGGCTGCAGTGAAACTAATGGAAATCCATATGTTGCAAAGGATGCTGGTCCCTGTTTGATGAAACTGCAGTATCACATATGCAGAATCGGGGCCAGATTCTCTCCTGCAGCTGAGATTTACTTGAGGCACTTTCAGGAAGGGGCCACCATACAGCCAGTTATAGCTCCGTAATTCCTTAGCCCAACTCCAAAGTTACAGGACAGCCTAGAGAAGCTGAAGGGATGCTCTAATGTATACCAACAGTCAGTGGCTTGTGCGCGACAACCTACTACCGAGGGGTAGCTACAGCACGCAGCGTCCCAGTAATATTGCTCAATTCTCAGCCTCCCCATTTTACAGCTGCCAGCACTGAGGCTGGGTTAGAAGCCATCAGCATCTGAAGCTCACTCACGTCAGATGTCCACATTCCAGGGAAATCTCTGGCTGGGCAGATGCAAACGGCCTCCACTCACTTGTGGCTGGCTGAGTATCACGGGGCTAAGAATCTGACTCTAGACTTGCCTGTGTGTCCCATTACAATATAAAATCCAACAAAAAGCAGCCTCATTACCATTCAAGTGCATCATTCTGAACTGTGTTGAAAAGTTTCATTAAATGTGTGCTAATTTCACTGCTCTTTTTTCAGCACTCAAGAAGAACATTAGCTCTCTAAACAAAAAGTTCCTCTCCATCCAAAAAAGCATATTTAGAAGGAAGCACTCAAGTCTGAAACTCATGCAATATTGTCACAAGCATGAAGGCAGCAGACCTTCAAGGCAGAATCGGGAAAGAAATTAAATATCTTGCAATGCATGCATGCATCTCTGCGCAGGTTTCAGTTCTCCAGAGTTGTCATTAGGCCACGAGTGACTGGTGTGTCCTGAATCTAGGGGGGGCACCCGCAGAAGTCGCTGACCCTGTCGGGGGGCGGGAAGGGGGGCACCAGCCCTACCAACAGCATCAGTGTTGGCCATTGGAGGGCACGTACACCCCCGTGTACCCCCTACCAGTCGCTTATGCATTAGGCAGAGGTTCCCCATGACAAATTGTTCAAGCTTAGCCAACTCTTGCCAAAACTAGAAAACTCCTTTTTTTGCTCAACTAGAAAGAAGGTGCTTTCAATGCTGATCCAGATATAAAGATGAGGTCGCCTGGTAAAAATCTCCAAGACAAAGTTACCGGTCACACGGGTCTTAAGATAGCAGGGATGGTTGAGACAAGGTTAAGATGTTGTCAATCATTTTTATTCACTAATGCAACATGATGCTCTGTGCAATGATAGAGGCCCAGAAATATCATCATTGGAAAGATAAGAGTGAATTAGGTAAAGGGTCAAAAATACAGAGGGTGAAATTATTCCTGTTTTCCAAACAGGAGCAAAGGCTTGATGCTGATCACTGTATCAGGGTAAATTTGCCCATGGAAACAACAAGGTGGAGTAATCCTGTAGTTAATCTAAACTATTACACTTCAACACACACTTTGTTTAGTGGGAAGCATAGGTCCTCTAACAACTAACCTTCCCCCGACACAAGATCTCATTGATGAAATCTGGTTCAAGGTGAGCTCAGTAGCATTATTACCCATTATGTGTCGTTATTATTGGCCCAAAAGACATGTGTTCCACCACATAGTATGTTTTCATTATCGATTTGGTTATCGACTCTTTTCCTTTCCGGTCTTGACAATGCATTTTGAGTATTGGAAAAAGAAGGAGCCTGCAGGGGTTAGTTCTTCATTAAATATTCAGTTAGAATACAGGTAGTGTGATATAATTCACATGCAAGAAAAAACAGTCCCTGCAAATCAAATTAAAATGGCTTCCTTGTGTCTACTTTACCTCTCAACATTCAGGGCTGTATGAACAATTAGCAAGCTGTTGAGTGGAAAAGCAGTTATTTTACTTTAATTTTTGATGTGTTACATCATGATTGCATATGATGCATTAAAAATTAAAAAGAAAAACAAAATCATTTGCAAAGCTAACGCATCACTCAAAAGAACTGCTCTTTGCCAATTATTTTTGAGAACTGAAGCAGGAAGAAATGGATAATTTTCTCCACCGTTTTCATGGTTCTGAGTTTTTCTGGTGTCCGATGAACATTATAAAAAAGACATTTAACATGAACTTACATTTATATTATGAAATCTTAGATGGATAAAAGTACCAGTATTTAAAAGCAACTAAGGAAAGCAATGTTACTTAGCAAAGGAAGACAACATTTCTGTTGACACTTACACTCTCCAGAGACAAATTTTCAATCAAAGCAAGATATTGATCTATAATAAAGTATTCTTCCTTAATTAGATTTCTTTTATCTACACAATACATGTCAAAGCACTTCTTAGGAGAAATAACTATCTGCTTTTCTAACCCTTACTTTGGTGAGCATGCTTCGTTACTTCCTGTTAATTCAATCTCTATCTGATTTGCAATTCTTTTGTCAGTCTCATATAAGTTAGAAAGGTTTCTGGGGACACTCATGTTGGCAATTATGATTAAGTGAAGGAATCTCGGTGAAAAACCAGGGAGAAATGCATTTAATTTGCATTAACAACTTCACTGCCAGAATTATCATCAAGAAGGTTTACTGTATTTGGGGACTATAAATAGAAGAACAGGCCCAATTAGTGAGAATAGTTCATCCGAAGTAAGAGTTTACAACCTGGCCTGCTACAAGCTGGCCTGTACAACCAGCACATGAACAACTGAAAGGTATGACATGAGAAACGTCAGTACAACAACTATTCCTGAATAAACACAGCATTTGGTTTATGAAAAATTGACTTGTCACCTGATCCAAAATGCACTGAAGTCAACAGATCAACTTCAGTGGACTCTGCCTCAGGAGCTTGTTGCAGAAGGGAAGAATAAGATATTCCTTGTACGTGGTAGGAGCGCAGTTTGAGAATGCTAAACACTATGGCCAGGTTTTTAGATGAGATGGGTATTTTTATGACTATTACTAATTCTTGTTCTCTGCATATTAAGTGCAAAGTAAATGACTCTACTAGAGGGGAAAGAGAATATATGTTATGTTATAACTAATGTGACAGTCATTATGGTGCTGCAATTAAAAAGATAAATATTAATAGCCTAGGCCATCTCTTCCTACAGAAAACCCCATGAGAGTCAGCTTTGAAAGAGAATACCTTGGTGAGGATCCTCTAGCTAACAGATATGCTCCCTGTATTTGTCCTCCCTCTTTGAAGGGAAATATTCCTTCCCTACATAAAAAGCCTTTTTGGGCTCAGGTGTGGGCAGCACCCCACAGAACTCAGCATATGCCCATTTCCTCTGCAGAGTCAATTAGCCCATCTCCTCTCCCCATGCCGAGCCCTGTGCTTTTGCAGCTATCCTGCTACGGGTGCCAAAAATAGTGCACTTAAAAATAGCCCGGATACCTCTGTAGTACACTGCAGCCTGCAATATAGACATACTCTCTGTCTCCTTCATATCTAGGTCTAGAAAAGATGATCACAGCTCAGGTTTAAATCTGCTTGACCCAAAACACACAAACCTCACGCAGTATTTCTGGCAATTTTTGTTTTACTTTTTTAGGGGGTGTTTTTAATGAGCTTTCTGCCCTACAGCTCCTTCAAACTATTTGCATAATGCCCATGGCCCTAAACACCTTCCTTTTCTATCATAAAATTTCTTCTTCTACTTCATAACAGACTGTAGAAAGCTGTTAATGGAAAAATAGGAGAGCATAACTTAGACCATTTTAGAAACTGATTAGTATGGTTTTAGCAAGAAGCTTAGCATATTTATTTTCTAATTGAATTAATGAAAGAAAGTAAGATTTATTAAATAAGACTGTCATTTAACCATGTCAGAAAATTAGTTTTGTTTGCATTCTGACATTGTTCCATCTTTTTTTTATCATGAGCCATGTCTATCATGACTCTCAGACTTCTAGCACCAATTAGGAAATTTTGAAATAAAGTGTATAGATTTTAGACTGAGAGAGTGATTCTTCAGTCTATGCTGTGGCAGCAAAAGACCTTTCAGTCTGGAGTACTCTTATTTATTATTAGACTGATAAGCTCTTCCAGTTGTTGAACCAGTATGGTGTTAGAGCTAGGATGGTTTGGAGATGTTAGTCTATAGGGAAATACAATGACCAACTACAATGCAAGTAGAAAAGAACTCACGTTGTGCTACACAATTAGAACGAAATTCTGTAAATGGTAAAGTTTAAATTCACTTTCATAAAATACCATAAACAGCCCTTTAGCGGTACTCAGTAGTCCTCAATGACTCAATGTCTAATTGGGAGGAAGCATCAAGTGGGGTTCTTCAGTCATCTGACCTGGCTCCGGTATTGTTCAACATCATCATTAACGATCTGGATAATGGGATTGAGTGCACGCTGAGCAGATTTGCAGGTGACTCCCTACTTGGTAGAACTGCGGACACTCCAGAGGGCAGCGCTAAGATCCAGAATGACCTGGATAGACTGGAGAAAGGGGCCCACAATCAACCAGGTGAGATTCAACAAGGTCAAGTGCAAAGCCCTGCATGCACAAATACAGACTAGAAAATGATTGATTAGGCTCCAGGACTACAAAGAAGGACCAGGGGGTTTCAGTAGACCATAAACTGAATATGAGCCAACCATGCACTCTGGTTGCAAAAAAGCCAAGAGCATACTGGGTTGGTGGTGTTAACAGGAGTGTAATTTGCATATCAAAGGAAATGATTCTTCTGCTCTATTCAGCACTGGTGAGGCCTCTCCTGGAGTCCTGTGCCTGGTTTTGGGCCCCCCACTTCAAGAAAGATGTGGACAGTTTGGAAAGAGTCCAGAGCAGGGCAACAGAAATAAGCAGGAGCCTAGAAGGCAAGACTCATGAGGACAGGCTGAAAGAACTAGTTATTCAGTCTGTAGAAGAGAAGACTGAAGGGGGCTGTGGTAACAGTCTTCATATACCTTAAGGGTGATTATAGAAAGAATGGAGAGAACAGGCATTTCCCTGTGGCTCTAGGGAACAGGGCTAGGAGCAATGGGCTCAAGCTTTATCAGGAGAAATTTAGGGTGGAGAGCAGAAGGAACTTTCTGACTATGCAATAGGGTCCCTAGAGAAGTTGTGAATTCTCCGTGCTTGGAAACTTTCAAAAGCAGGTTAGACAGACATTTGACTAGGATGGTTTAGTCAGGGATAATCCTGCCTTGAGAGGGTGGCTGGACTAGATGACCTTGTGAAGTCCTTTCCAGCCCTACTTTCCTGTACTCCTGTGATTAGACTTACTTTGCAGCACTGATTACACAGAGTCATTAAGAAAAGAAAAAGGCTGTTGCTGATATAAAAATGAGTTGATGGGAGGAAAAAAAATGTTTCAGACTTGGAGGTGAATATGCCCAAGCCTTACATTTCTAAGTCTGGGTTACAACCACCTTGATCAGTTGTTTCCATACATTATCAATGGCATATGTCAGCCTTCCACGCTACAGTTCATTTTTTCCTTTTTACACAGTAATTAAAAACTATTATCATCATAGAGTTGGTTAACAGCCTACACGGAAGTCAGACAATTGTCCTGTCACTCCAACCACCACAAAAAAAACATCTTTACACCCCACTAGCTGTCGTTTTTTAGAGTCTCATGGGGAAACAATGTTACCAGCAGGAAGAACTTACCAGACTACTAATGCATAAAAGCACTGCAGTTCAAAAGATTTTTCCATGCTACACCATTTACTGGAAAAGCTATGAGCATGATGGTGGGGCAGTGGGAAAAACTCCTGTCTCAACTCTGGGGCTAGACCGAAGCTCTCTTCCACGACTCTGGCACTGCTTATAAGCAATGAAATTACGCACCATTATAGTAACACTACACATGTTAGTAAACCTCTCAGCTTACTAGAGCTACTTACTTTGCATTCCCTGCTGGTCATGGCTCTCTCCCTTCATTACTGGTGTATACATGATTTGTACATCAAGTGAAAGAGCTCAGAAATCAGTCGGGAACCCAAGGACAACTGGACTCTGATAAGGTCCTGAAGGAATTAAAGGATGTTTTGTCCATGCCTGTTAGAACTGTGATTGCATGAAGTGGAAAAAGTTAAAGCAGGGTCTTGTGAAGTTATAGCCCATGGCTCATTATCTTCCATACAACAGGATCTTGCAAACTAAAATGGCCTGAAGTCACTTACCCTTACACTTAGAATGGCAAAAAAACCCTCCCAATACCTGAGCCTTCTCGCCAGTAGCAAATAATTTACATTTCCCAGTGCCTTCTCACTAATTTTACCTTTCTATGTGCATCTTGGATATGGGTGTGAAGTGCACTCTATCCAAGTTTGCAGATGATACTAAATTGTAGGGTGAAGTGCAACCTCTGGAGGGTAGGGAACGATTGCAGGCAGACCTGGACAGGTTAGAAAAGTGGGCAGTACACAACAGGATGCAGCACATCAAGGACAAGTGCAGAGTGCTGCACCTAGGGCACAAAAATATCCAGCATACCTACTGGCTGGGAAGTGAGCCTCTCAGCAGCACAGGAGTGGAAAGGGATCTCGAAGTCCTAGTGGACTCCAAGATGAACATGAGTCATCAGTGTGACAAAGCTAACTGCACTTTATTGTGCATCAGCAGATGCATGACAAATAGAGCCAAGGAGGTGATGCTTCCCCTCTATGCGGCATTGGTCAGACTGCAGTTGGAGTATGGCATCCAGTTTTGGCCGCTGTACTTCAAGAAGGATGTTGATAGACTTGAGAGGGTCTAGACAAGGGCCACTTTAGGGGCTTACAGGACAAGCACTATGAGGAGAGGCTGAGGGACCTGGACCTCTTCTGCCTCCGCAAGAGAAGGCTGAGAGGTGATCTTGTGGCTGCCTACAAATTCATTAGGGGGTCGCAGCAAGGGATCGGAGATGCTCTGTTCACCAGGATGCCTCTTGGTGTAACAAGGAACAATGGTCACAAGCTGACAGAGCAGATTTAGGCTAGATATCAGGAAAAACTTCTTCACAGTAAGGCTGGCCAAAGTCTGGAATGGGCTTCCAAGGGAGGTGGTGCTCTCCCCTACCCTGGGGGTCTTTAAGAGAAGACTGGATAGGCATCTGGCTGGGGTCATCTGAATGCAGCGCTCTTTCCTGCCTAAGGCAGGGGGTCGGACTCGATGATCTGTTGAGGTCCCTTCCGACCCTAACATCTATGAATCTCCCAGACTTCAATGGTGTTATTAACAATTTACATCAGTACCAGTGAGTTAGTAATCAAGCAATTCCCTTGAATACATGCAGAATATTAACCTAATATAGTGGGGCAAGGAGAAATCTAATTAGTTCAGTGACATGTGGCCAGGTAGAAAAAGGACAAACATCTAAACAAAAATGCTTTGGACATCTGATTTAAAATAAGAGGGTTCCTATAACACAGTTCTAGAGTGTCTCCATGTAAATAAGAAACAGAAGCGCAGTGACAAAACGAGGACAGCACAATGGACAAATGGTTAGTTGATGTACTTCATGGGACAACTGATAAGAGCTAAATATGAAACACATTTATGGTCTGTTTACAGAAGATAAAAGAAATGGAGAAGACAGTAAAGTTGGGCTACACTGGAAGATGTGGATTTGAAGCACTTTCATAGAGGACATTCAAGGAACTCCGAGTAGAATTATTGTCTGAAATAAAATTAATGGTAAGAAATGGAGTATGAATTTGCTGTAGGCTACTTGCTCAAAGGGAAACTCGAGGATGAAATGATCATAGAAATCATACAAGATTTGTGAAAAGAGCAAGTCAGTCCCAATGAGGGTTTTAACTTGTAAGTGGGAGGAATTAAGTGACCTACACGCTGGGGGAAATATTTACATGCTGTTTCTCTTCACTATATATTAAAGAGTTAATTACCCGAGACTGTCATTTTATGCAACACAAGAGACATGATCAGCACTAAACAGATAAAAAATATCATTTAAGGAATAGTAGCTATAACCTAATTAGGTAAGGCCTAATTGAAAACAATAATGCTAGACTACATCAGTGAACATTTTAGAATTGTCTTAAAATGCTGCCTGAAGCAAAACGGCATAAAGCAACACAGGCAAAAAGGACAGAAAGAAATATGAAAGTGCTCAAAAATAAAAATAACCGTTGCCTAACAGTCAACAGTAGCATCCAACTACAAATGCAGTGGCTGTTAAATGGCCTGTGTGGACAAAATACAAGTATTCAAGTGTAAGAAGGTCATGAATATGGGACACTAAAAAGATTAGAGAATGAAAATATGACTGTATTAAAAAAATTAGAGAAACGAGAAGGAGAGGTGAATCCAACACTTCCTACAGCCTCAGCTGGTTTATGCTTTTTGCATTCAAGTAGCTATACCTAAAACACTGGGGGCTCCTATACACATGCAAGCAGGCTGGTCCAACACACTGTAATTACAGCGCATCAGAGCAGACTCGATTAACTGAGTCTGCTAGAGTATGGTAATTACCTCCAGCATCATGTGTATCAGCATCCCCATGCTGACAAATGGCGGCAGGTGCTGTAAACTGCAGCTGGTTTAGAAAGCTTTAGTTCAAGTGCCCCTGCCACCATTTTTCAGTGCAGAGGCGCTGATGTACGTGACGCTGGGCACTTTAATTAGTGCAGCTCTCAGAGCTGCACTAATTAAAATGCCTTCCCCTGCCTTCAAGAGCACATCTATAAACACCCAAAAAGTGTACACATCTTCCAAATGGGTAAAACATATGCAATTAAATGTTTAGTCATGACATGGCTTGTTTTTGACATGGCATGAAAATGGCTACTGAAACACAAAGGGAGTGTACGCAACCAAGAGGAAGAAAGGAGCCCACACATTATGTGAAAACTCCCCACAGTTCAGAGAGGCATGGACTCCGACACAAGAGGCAAATATATAGGCAGCTTCACATTACTACTCCTGCAAAATTTTCTCAGGTTTAAATCTGCTTGGTCCCTTTCTCCCCTCCCAACTAATGACAAACGCTACTGAGATTGAGAAAACCTGGCAGACAGATGCCCTTAGGGTGGCTTTCACACCTCCTTTGCAGGTTTAGTTCATGTACAGTGAGAGAAGGTAGGTGAGGACTGTGCTTCTTAGTGGTCGAGAGTACAGACATGCCCTAAATATCTTGTTTTAGCAATGAGTCTAAAAAGATTGCCTCACATATTCAGACTTGGACACACTGCAGCTATAGCACCAGTATTAAAAGTTGGTCATGAAAATGTCATGCTAAGTACTTATGCCAAGGGCTATTTAGACAGAGCAATGTCTGCTCTTAGGATCTCTGGGCACCTAGTCATGGGCTGGACGTCTACTCCAACACATGCTAATTAGTACATATCAAAGCAGATTTAATTAATGGAGTCTGCTGGAGTATGCTAAATATCATGCTCTGGCAGCCTTGTTGTCACGTGTATTCAGTGTCCCTGCACTTCAAAATAGCAGTGGGGGCACTTTAACTAAAGCTTATTGAACAAGCTTTAGATAAAGCACCCCCACCACTATTTTGAAGCACACGAGACTGAATACATGTGAAGCCGTGGGCATTTTAATTAAAGGGGTTCTTGAAGCTGCTGTAATTACAGTGCCCCTCCCCTGCCCTTGGACCATGTGTATAGACACCCCGTTAAGCAGGCAAATTTTTGCCAAACCTCAACAAATGCATATTTCACCTAAGTCCTTCAAAAAGAAGGTTCTAAGAGCAGGACCACACACTTGCCATGCACTGAAAGAAGAGTTCATGAGCCTTTGAGGAAAATCTGAAACCATTAAATTCAATTCACCATTTTAGTAGCCAGAAATTAACAGGGTAGCCAGAGGCTCCACAAACAATTCTGAAGGACAGCCAGATATACTGGGGTAGGAGTGCTAAATGCTGGTGGATTTAAACAATGTCTGAAATGGGGCAAAGCTTCAAACTTGGCTTTGAGTCTCATCGGGACTCAAATCAGAGTTTCCCCAAGGTTCAGGATGTTGTCACACCAGATTTTGGTTTGGGCCCCACACAAAAACCACAGAATCCTAGAAAAGTAGGTTGGAAGGGACCTCAGGAGGTGACATTTAGTCGTCCCCGAGAACAGGGAGTACTTTCCCAGCCCTAGACAGAAGACAGCTACTACTTGGCCCAGTGCTCCTTGGTAGCCCAGAGCTCCCCCTGGGGGGTAGTAGGGGCCCACTGCAGGGCCCCAGGAAGTGGGAGCAGCTTGCTGCCATTAGCAGCAAATCTGTTCCTGCTTCCCTGCACGTGTAGACACCTGCCCTGGAGTGTTTACTCATGATTAAACTGCTCCTGGATCTAATGCACATGTAGACACACCCAGTCATAAACAAGAGCTATTTATGTGAAGGCTGCCAGGTTTAATTTACCTGGACTATAGCAAATTTACCTGGACTTTAACACTCATCTGCAAGGTCAGTATGCTACATGAATTGAGTTATTTGAATGAATTAAGAACTCATTTCATTGTCAAAAACAGTGTACTTCTCACTGCTGGTGAGAATAATTCTGGATGGAAAGACTTTTTAACAAATCTATCTGGAATCAGCTATTGCCTCTGTAACTTTGAAAAATTGCTACTATGCAAATGTATGAAGACTGGTACTTTACCAATAATGCACTCCCTGTGAACTCAATGCAGTTACCAGCATCACTTGTCAAAATGTGTATTTAAACAATAGATGGCACTGGTTCGTAATGCCATCAATTCATTTTTGAAGGACCTAAATACATTTTTGCCAATGAGGTGAAATAGCTGAAAGGGAGCCGTTATGGTCCAGTGGGCAAAGAAAATCAACTCTCACTCCACAGGACCAACGACAATCTCTCACAGCAGCTATCACACATTTCTGAGAGGTTTCCTTTCTCCATCTTGCCCTTATCCTCTAAGCATAAAATAAAACAAAGAAAAACCATAAGTCAAAACACGATGTGTGTCTAACATACTCAACCATCAAATGAAACGTAATTCAAGGTTAAAAAAAATACCTGTTCTTATCCTTTTTTATTATTACTTCTTTATCATACATTGGTAATACTGCCATCATTACCATGGTAAATGATGTGACTTAGAATGGGCAGGTCAGTGGGACCTTCAGTATGCCCCACCTACCTATGGGGATTGTAAAAATATGACACTTCTCCGATCCCACCACCATTTCTTTTATACTCATATAGTCCAGTTCTTGCCACATAGATGCACATAACCTTGTTTGCATGTCATGTCTTTACTCCTGCTGTATCCAGATTAGTTTGCCTATTTTTAAAATGATATTTAGGCCTATGAGGAAAAAGTTGCTATTCAGAATCCCAATCTTAGAATCCCAACGAATTTACCATATTTACCCAAGTCCAAGATGGTTTAGAATTTAAGATGATCCTACAATTATTAGATTCTAGACACAGAAAACTATAACATTTTCTCAAATCACATGCTGCTCCACCATGTGACCACTACACTGCCACACAAACCCCCCTGGCCCCAGCCCAGGGTAGGTAACAACTACAGTGCCAGCTCCAGATCCAGATGCAGCTCTGGATCTGGCCAGAGCCCACAGCAGCCACTTACTCTGGGTCAGTGCTAGAAACCAAGACGAATGTTTTTTCCCTTCCCCAATCCCATGCTGAATGAGAAAAAACCCTCATCTTAGATTTGAGTCAGTATCATACTCCTGGGTTTACTCTGTTGTAAAATAAGCAGAATCAAGCTCATGGATTTATGGAGCTTGTAAACTGATCTTAAATTTTGCCGTGCTTTCAATATAATTTTGCATTCCAAACTATAATATTCATAAGACATGTATATGGTGCCCTTTCTTGCTAATCCTTCCTAAAGGTGCCACTCTTATCTGTTCCTAATGCCTCTCAATGCAGCGTTATGAAACCACCAACATAATTACTTTTTTTCAGTCAAAACTTCTCCAACCTTCTTAATCCCATTCTGAAATCATGATTTATTATCTATTCAGTCAATTTCAGATATAATTTTCCATCTAATAGATTTCCTAGCATCTATGGAGCAGATTCCAACACAAATTCATTTTTTAGTTATATTTACAATATTTAGCTCTTGGCGGAATAAGGTATTAAATGCAATTTTACATTTTTCACACATATTGCACCCAGTATAAAACAATTTTGCTCTGGAAAAACTTGTAAATGGTTGTTAAACCAACAGGTTATGCAGCATGAGTGGTTACTGAAACTGTTGATAGGTTATTTATTCCATGCCTACCTTTATTTTCAAAGCTTTACATCATGTGACAGTCCTCCAATTCACAAATTTAGCTAGCATTGACAAAAGAAGGTTGTGAGTTTAAAAGTACAGAACAGGAAGGAGACATACAAGTACCATACCATACTTACTATATATAAGGTACACTTTCTAGCCACTAGAAAGTCACTCTTCATGGTTTTACATGGTGATACCTGCAGAACAAAAATCTAAATAGACTGCTAGACCAAGGCTGTCTGACTTTGAAGCTCCTGGGGGATGGAAGCTGTGCAGACAATGCCATCCGGGGCTACAAGTATACCCTACTGCACTGTATGCGTGGGCTCTCCCCAATGCTCCCCCTACTGTACTGTGCTGTGTCAGCCTCCACCCTCAGCTCCCCAGGCCTAGGCTCCCCCAGCACCATGCCAAACCACTCCATGGAAAAGGGGCAGGAAACCAGAGCAGGAAAGGGGGAGGGGGAGCCCCAGTTGAGAGCTTGGGGGGTTTAAAATTCAGCAAGAAGAAAAGGCAGGATTGGATCCCAAGAGTGCCCTGGTGCTGTAACCCTATCAGGGTACGCTGACTGTAAGCCAAGAAAGAAGTGGGGACCTGGGAGAATCAGTCCTTCTTGGTGCTATTGTCACTTACAATTAAATGGATGCCTTGGGAAAGTCAAATTGCTCAAATCATCTGCATGAAGGAGATCAATGACAGCTAAGCATGTGTTACTCAACATGATCTGGAAATATTCCTCCCACAAAAAGTTGTTATTTTGCTACAATACAATCACACTTAACATATGTTTTACTGCTTGCATGTATAGACACTCACATTTTAAATGCAATTAACACATTGTTAGGCTAAATACAGAGGGCCAAAAAGCTCAAAGCTGAAATGATTCAATCTTTGCAGGTTAGTCTAAGCTGCATAGATTGAACCGATAAGCAAGCAAACAGAGTATCACTTTCGATTCCAGAAATGCAGCCACACGTATGCCCAGGCCTGAAGCTGAGACACCAAATAGACAGAATTGAATCTGGCCCTGTATATACACTGTGCTGTTGAGAAGATAAATAGTTAGATTCACTAAGGTATTTAAGCACCTAATGATGCAGTTAAGTGCCTACTGGAATTTAAAAAAAAAAAAAAAAAAAAGCAAGTTAGGCAACTCACTCGAAGGGAAAGTCTTCTGTAAATCTGACCCAAACAGAGTATTAATGTCTTTCCTCCGTCCATCTCCTCAGAATGGGTCTCAGTGGCTGCATTTCATTAAGAGACTCATGCATATTTAGTTTTATACAGAATTTATAATATACTAACCACTTGGCTGGCAGTATAATTATATTGTGAACTCTTACCAGATATAAATTTTTACCTCTTATGAGCTTCTAAGAGATTATTTTTATTGCAGTATTCTAGACAAAATTCAAACGATATCACCGAGGACATTCCTGGGTTGGATAATATGATCAGTTCTAATTCCATTTAAACAGGACTCATTACCAGGAACAGGTTTTTTTGTTCGTTTTTTTTAAATATATTTGAATGTTCTGATGATAAAGCTCATCTTTTTAGTTTTCTATCGAGTACTTTCAACAAGTTCTCTCATTTATGGTAATCCTTCCTCCAACATGCAAGGGATGGATTTACAGTGCTTTGTTCGAGAAGAATAAATATAACAGTCTTGTCCTTTACAAGTCAACTTAATCCATCTGAAGCTGACACTCTGGAACAACTCATAAAATACCCTGTCAGTGTATATCTTATCACCCTAGAAGTAAAGTGCTGACAATATTTTATCTATCGGACAATTGGCTGCCTTAGTTAATTAAGCCACAGGTGTTTCCAAGAAAAGGCTCTTCAAAATTTAAAAGGGCTTTCATTTTTTCTAAATTAAACAAGTGCAGGGGGTTAGAAATGTGTATTCACTAACAGGGACTTTCCATCTCACGCTATTTTCTGAAATTGCCAATGTACCTTCATGGGCTATTGGCTAAACTCAATTCTCATTTCCATTGGAATACGACTGGAGTACCTCCACTGATTTCAGCAGAGTCGCTTGATATTTATCCCGGCGTGCCTGACATCCGGGTGTGGAAAGCAGTGTGCTCTATTTTACATTGCAGATTTCCCCCCGATTATAAACATCTCAGTTTCAAATTCACAGAACCCAGGAAGGACAATATGGTACTTTTTAACTACACACTGCCAGGAAACATAAAAACAGCTTCAGAGGTGAAATTCTGCTCTCAAGCACCCATGACTTACAATAAAGTCTATGACCTGAATTCTGCTCTCACTGGTACACGTTTAGAAAGACTTCATAACATTAAGTAGAGTTATTACAGTCTTGCATCAGTGCATGAGGACAGAAAGTAGAAAAATACCCACTTCATACCTTCAACTACCATTTAACTGGCAACCTGTTCTTCTGGAGAGGAAAAAAGGGAGGTCTCATGTGAAGGTAACTTTAAAAGAAAGCTAGTACTCGTTCCAGCCGTATTCCTATTATATTATTTGAGTATCTTTCAAAGTGGTTAATTCTCCAAAAACGTGTCCATCCCTGTTTAATAGCAAATAGAAATTCAAAGCAAGAGACGAGGCCCTCCTCCAACAGACTCCCCTGCCCTTCGCACATCTAAGCCATCCTGTGGACAGATCTGGAGCAAAAATGAATAATAATAAGTATAATTAACAATCGATTTTCAAGTTATTCTGAGGAAAAAGTTGCCATTTGAAGGAAAGAAGAGGGAGGAGTTCTCACCTAAGCTAGTAACAGGCTTCTGAAAAAACAGGGGTAAAAAATCTGTAAAATGAAGTTAATAGTCATGATCCAAAATATATATTATTGCTTAAATTTTTAACAGATGGCTTTGTGAGTCACTGCTCATGCTGGTAAAGGTTAATATTAACATTTGGATTTTTTTTTAAACATATGTTATTATTTTTCCAATTAACTTTTAAAATTATATTGAAAGCATTTTATACTGATAGGCTGTCATTCATATGAAGAAGAGTATGTCAGCATACAAAAGCAAGGAACCACACATTATCTAGATAACTCTCACGTTAAATTGTAACTGTGCAGTCAAAAGTACCTAATGCTTTAAAAGACAATAGGATCTATTAAACCAAAGTCCCATTGACTCTGAAGTCATATAAAAATCCTATATCAAGTATTTATTTCATATTAGGCACATCTACATATTCATTAATGCACCATAATTACAGCACATTCAGTTTTAGTACATGCAATTACTTAATGCGCTGTAAATGGTGCTACTGCCAAATAGCACTGGTGCACATTTTTTGTGACACTAATGCATGGTAAACTAATTCTATGGCACATTAGCATGGTTTTTGCCTGCTGCACCAATGTGCAGTACAATCAGTCTACTGCGCCTTTAGCACCCTGTATAGACGCACCAGCTGTGAAGCAATGAGTCTTCTGAATTCATTTCTCACCTTTACATTCAGGCTAAGTACAGATGATCAAAAAGCCCAAGACTGAATCCATTCAATCTTTGCAAATTAGTTGAAACTGTGTAGATTGGATCAATAAGCAAGTGAACACATTCATTTTGATTCTGGAAATGCACCCACATGCCTGCAGTGGCCCAGGGCAGAAGCTGGGGGTGTTGAGCATGCCTCCCTTCTGGGATGGAGCAGACAGCTTGAGCCAAGGCTAGCCTGCCCACCCTCAGGAGTGGAGGGGGTTTGCAGGGGAGGTGTAGAGCATTCTGGGATGCTGGGGGACTGTGGGTTGACCTGGATTTGGAGGGGATCTGGGACAGAAGTGCAATAAACTGATTTAACTTAAATCAGTTTTAAGTAAATTTGGTACTACATCCATCCAGGTTTATCTTAAACCAGTTTTGGCCATGTTTGTGCACACTGATCACCTGTTGCGGTACAGATTTGAACCCATTTCCAATCAGTTATACTGGTTTATGTGCAATTCTGTCCCTCACCACAAACACCAACATGCTTCTTTTTGATTTAAGGTACAAAGTTATTTGAAACCTCTGGGGAAAAAGAAAAAAAAATCAGTCTGCATGGAATATTTCAGCCTAAAATACATGTTCATTTTTAAGTTAAAAGTGACTGAAGCGGAGGGAGGCACTAAGGAATGGAGACTTTTCTGTAATCCTAATTATAACTTAAATTTTATTGGATTTTTCAGATTTTTCTGTGGATAAAAGTCAGGAAAGAAAAATAGATTTTATGCCTTAAACAGTACCTCATCCTTTCCTTCCCAACAATACTTCAGATTTCCATTAAATGCTTCATTTAAAGGCCCGCAGAACCAGTGAACGTTAATTCAGCCTCACAACATTTGAGAGGCTGCTATTGTTGTCTTCCTTTTATTGATGAAAACAAATAGAGAGGTTAAGTGAATTATCCAGGCTGAAAACCTATAGTTCCCGTCACTAGCCTCAGTTTCTAGATCAAGCAGGTAACTATTACTTAGTTGTGGCTCCTATCAGAAGAAATTGCCATAAAATTGCTTTTCTCTTTCCAAGGTTTCCTGTTTCCATTGTGAACAACGCTGAAAAGAAAGCATTAGGAACAATTTTATTTTCCCCTTTCCCTTTGCGTTCCTTAAATGCTGAATAACTAAAAAATAAAAATAAAAGGTTTGAGACTTAAGTTTTCTTTGTTAAGAAAATTACTTCCTACCTGCTGATTCTAATCAAAGGGCTGCAGAACAGTTGGTAAGTGGTAAATAGAATTGTAAACAGGTTTAGTACTGGATGGGTACGTCTACACCAGACACTTAATGCGCAGTAGCCTAATAACAGTGCTCAGCAGCGTGCCGGGCAAAAAATCATGCTAACATGCTACTGCACAATAGTATTAGGCTACTGCGCAGTAAGTATTACAAAAAACTGTGCACTGGTGCTACTGTGCAGTAACTGTAGTTCCTGTGCATTTAGTTAGTACTTCATTAAGCAAGTACTAAACTAAATGCATGGAACTACTGCGCATTAATGAACATGTAGACGTACCAACTGAGAAACAAGAGACACAAGCCAAATGCTCTAAACCAGTGGTGAGCATATAATGCAAGGAAATGAAAGAGTAAGATTGGCTTGTCCCCACTCCCCATGTACTTAACACTACAGCACTGACACAGCTCCTGTCTTCAGTTATCATTTCATGTTTTCATAACTTTAACACAGACTCATTAACCATCATATGAATACACCCTGGTTGGAGAAGAGAAATAACTTGATAAGAACACTTTAGAAAACAGATGAACCCAGATCGATACTGCAATCAAAATGACAAATCATTCCCTCACTCATCTTTAATTACCTCTGTTTAGCTCAGGTACCTCATTTCATATCCTAAGGTGTGGCACAAAGCTAAAATCTGCCACCACTCTGGTGCCATGCAATTATTTTTCAATTCTGAATTTTTTTTCCCCTCCTGCTAAAGGGACTTACTTGCCTTAGTATTTTTCAATTTCTTATCAGAGTAATGATGCAAGAATCTGATAAATGTTAATTTAGCAGCCTTCTGTGCATATTAAGTGCTCATAAAGCAAAATCTGTCACCAAACAAATCCCCTGAAACCTGTTAAATTTAGGGATATTAAAAATATGCACTTTTCAAATGCTATGCCCTATTTCAAAAGTTCAGTATTTTTTTCCTCCTCTACTACCTGATGACATTTTGGTAGGGAAAAAAAAAATCCTTCAAAGAACAGGCTTCATGTTGTGCATTATAAGCAGCACATAGCCAAATACTGTCCCAACTAACAAACAACCATAACAATGTTCAGAGCGCTTCATCCAGTTATTGCTTTTTTGCGTAGCAATCATCAGATAATGAAGGAATACGATGGGGCACATAAACAAGGGCTGTGTGGTTTGGGGTTTTTTTTTTTCTTTATTTAATCATAAATCTGTTAAATACTTCCAAGATAGCAGTAGAATGGCTAAGAGTAAAGCTTTCTCCATTAAATATCAACACCATATATTTTGTGTTATATTACAAATGGTAGACAGTTTCTCCTTCCCTTTTGAATAGTATATTCCCTACTTCTTTCTCATTACAGCACATGGTAGCAGTACTG
This sequence comes from Crocodylus porosus, assembly GCF_001723895.1. Taxonomy (NCBI): domain Eukaryota; kingdom Metazoa; phylum Chordata; order Crocodylia; family Crocodylidae; genus Crocodylus; species Crocodylus porosus. The sequence continues at coordinate 6,380,823 of NW_017728924.1, read as the reverse complement.
AAGTGTTTTAACAAAGCATAAGAGACTCATTTTGTATAGTGGGTAAGATCCTTAGTGGATATACGTCAGTGCAACTCTTTTGCTAAGAATGTGGCCCAAAGAGGGACTGCAGTATTTACCGTTCCATTATCAAACAGATTAGCCCGGTTAAGAGTCCAAACAGACAGAAAAGGAAGTGCAGACATGGCAGCATTTTTCTGAGCCCATAACTCCACTGGAGGTGGCAATTGTTGTGTCGATTCATACCGGGAAACATTATAGCTCACAGAAAACAAAATCTAACTTATCCACCCCAAACTGCGAACTCTTGCTTTTAGTATAGATAACCACACCGAGGAGAAAACCTTACTGAGAGCTTTGAAGCAGTATGTCAACTCTAACTACTGATAAGCCTTATCTTAGCCACACTGCCACTTACATTAATATTAGCATGCAGAACATATTTTAGTATAATCCCAGTCTATTAAAGACCTTATTTGTGATAATGGGAATGTCAGAAGGACCCAATCACTTGGGAACTAAGAGTTCAAGACTAAGGGTCTACATCTGGAACCAAGGCAAGTTGCAGTCAGATTTAAATTGTATTTATAAAATGTAGACAGACCTGCTCAGGAAGCACCTGCTGGAAAGAATATAAGAGCTGCCACTTACTGGGTCAGACCATAGGTCCATATAATTCAGTATCTTGTCTCTCAGTGGCAGAGAGTAGATGTGATAGGGAGCATAAATGGGCCATGTCAGAGTTTTCTACCCTTTACCCCTCTTCCCACTCTGTCTTCAAGAATTCACAGGTTTAGTGGGTCCTGTTTCAGAGACTGCACCTCTACCTATCTTCAATACCTAGTGATGGACTTTTCCCCCCATGAATTTATCCAGCCCCTTTTTGGACCAAGCTAACCTACCAGCCTCCACAACACCCTGTGGCAATGAGTCTCCCAAGTTCATTACATGCGAAGGGAAAAAGAACTTCCTCTTGTCGGTTTTAAACCCGTCATCTAACAAATGCATGTTAGGTTCCCTGGTTCTAGCATGCAAGAGACAGTATAATAAATCCCTATTTACCTTCTATTCACCATATATTGTTCTATAAACCTACAACCTACTAAGCAGATGCAAAAGATAGAAATGTATGCAACGTTTTCTCACTTAGGTCGTTGGAGGAAGCACATCCATGTTGGATACAGAAGTTAGATGTTTCTTAGATTTCCTTTTGATTTTCCTTTTCATGGAACTGCAACAGGCTCCTCCCTCTGTCTTTTTTTTTTTTATCTCATGGATTTTAATGTGTGGTTGTATCATTGGCCATCATTCCCATTACCGTTACATGACAGCCTTGGAAATCAAATCTACTAATGCACTGCTGCTTGGACTCACTTTATCTGCTGAGAGGGACAGCTTCAGTCTGAAGAATCAGCACACCTGCTAGCTCTCCAGCCCACACAGCTGGGATAGCATGGTAGCAAACAGATGATAAAGCTGCGTTCCCCTCTGACCTCGTGTAATCATTGCCGCGATGCAGTTTACACACAAGAAAACTTTATTAACCTCCAAAGTAAGGTTACTAGAACACATTTCCTAACACAATCACCGAAAGTCAGGAAAACTACCAGTTATGACACTCTGATTAGCAGATCGGCTTCAAATCACATGCCTCAAAATCTGCCCGTCACATTACTTAAATGCACTAGGACACTTCCCATCTGTAACTAGTATGTTTCCAATGTACAGCAATACACAATGAAACTATTCTTCTCTCCAGAGTCAGTTTTAATGCAGAAAATCTTAGGTGATGGCAACAGATTACAGATTTCTAAGACCGAAGTTGTGCTGCTGTTAAATCTAAGGTTCAATTTCCGGGGTTAAAGCTATGTCTTCGCATGTAGGATTCTGAGCTGGCGGGGAGATGCAGGCCTCTGCCAGGAAAATGTAGGGTAGGACCAGGGCTTTGGAAGGGACAACCGAGTCAGGCTCTATCATAGCGGCGATACGAAGGAAGCAGGATTGTGGCAGATGGCCAGGATGTAGACTGGGGATCTACTGCAGATTCGTGGGGACAGCCTGGGAGGAAGCACGACTATAATAGGGTAGAGGCAGAGCTGAGGCAATGGGTGAGTATAGGGCTTAAAACAGGACACATGTCACATGCCAAAGCAAGACAGTGGCAAGGACAAATAAGATCATGTGGGGAGATGGGCTAGTTCTCCCCAGATCCTCTCTCTCGGGACCACGGACCAAAGACTTCACTGGACAGACATTCCCCTAAGGCAGATGTTGAACTGGGGTCTTAGAAGAGAAGCCTCCCTCCTAAAAAGGGAATCAAAACCCGAACGTTTTATTCACTACCAATCCTGCCCAACAACTGAAAGATCAAAAAACCCAAGCCTGCGCTGTAGCAAACTCAGTCACCAAAATGCCAATTACTGTCTGCAGCACTCATCTTACTGAAGATTTGCCATATTACGCATTGAGCTCATGCAAAGCTGAGGATATGAAATTTCTGACAGACAGCAGAAGACCACTGGATCTGGTTAAGCAGGGACTCTGCTGTCATTCTCCCAAATGTCTGCTTCTGAGACCTGCAATGCTGAGACGTGAGAGAAGAATTCAGCTGAAGTAAAATAACTTCTTAGCAGTAAAGACCTTAACATACGATTAAAATTATCCTGCTTGGGTTGGAAGTACTGTGTATGAATAATTGGACTGGCGATCAAGCAGTAAAGTCCAAGTTAAAGGGAGTTCACATAATGATATTCTAGTTTAGGTCCAACTCTGACTTCAGAGGGAACCTTAAAAACACAACTTATCTGTTCAAACTGAGCATTTCTTATTTATTGTCTCCAGACCACCTTCTTTCAGAAGTGTTAGTATATTGCTATTCAGATTACTGCAATATAGTGAACACATTATTGAAAGCTTTGAAGTAGTATGGTAACAATGAACTTTCTTTAAGCTATGTTGTCGCATACGTTGACAAGAAGCCAACACCATATAAATTGCGCTTGTGTGTTCAAAGTTTAGTTCTCAAATTATGTCAAGCAGACAAAATGCATCAATGCTAATGTTCTTGTCATATGCATATAATAATTTTAATGAATGATAAGTTTCCAAGTATGAAAATATTGAGCAAAATTACTCTGACAAACTTGTTTAACAAAACTGTAACAAATGGGATGCAAGTCAGGGTAGATATTACTGCTTAAATATTAATTGAAGTTTCTAGCATCAATTGAACTTGGCGTACAATTGAGTTTGGTGTACAACAAAGGAGGTTTGGTCATAATTGCATGAATCTTGCGGACTGTTTTTGTTAAATCGGATGAACAGTTTTCCAAGTATAGCCTTTCCTGTGGGGATATATTGTTCCTCACTTGTATCTGAATTATTGAAAATTGTTTCATTCCACATGCATACAGATTAGTTGTTTGGGACTTTCGTATTCAAGCTGCATTCTTGGTAAGTTTGTTGTAAGAAGGTGGGGGGGAAGCAAAGAAATTAACCAACTCTTAGTGAAAAATGCTTCCAAAAGATAGGAAGCAATGTACTGATCAAAAGGATCAAAGATCAAAAGTAAATACAGGGCTCTGAGTGCAAGGGTAACAGGGATGGGGGTTCAGGTGATATTCTCCTCAATCCTTCCAGTCAAGGGAAAGGGCCCAGGCAGGAGCTGGTGAAGAGAGACTTCTGGCCTTAACCCCTCCCGAGCATGTGCACTTTGACAAAAGGATTTCAAAACATCTGCATTTTCCACCTCGATAACATCATTGACCTACTAATGCCTGCGGGACTTCTGCAATGCACATACTTCTTGGTGGGAAAACTGCCTCAGATGGCGTTATCTGATAGATGAAATGCCACGTGCAAAGTGAGAGTAATGAGCGCAGAAGCAAATGAGATGTGTACATTGCACTGTGATTGGTGCATGTTTTGAGTGACAATGATTGGTGTGGTGTAAAAGGTATGTGAGAGATAGGACAGACAGTCTTCAGGAAATGATATCATTGCAACTTTGAGTGAAATTGTGCATCTGGGCGAGAGAGCATGATTCGTGTGGCCTTGTCTGTAGAACGTCATGAGTCTGAGGGAGTGGTGGATTATCGGTACTGTGGAGTGATTGGTGGGTGGATTCGGCTAACAAGGAGACTTCCCTTAGGAAGAGGTGATCAATCACCTATCCTACTGTTGAGGGTCTAATAAGGTGCCACCTTACCCTGAACAAGTGAGGTGCTGATTACCCCAGGCAAGGAGGAAAGGCTTGGAAATCCTCACCAGCTCTGGAGAGCTGTGCCAGGACAAGCGGCTGCCTCCGATGAACTGAGTTTATGTGGTTTTCTACATATATGTTCTTTAATGGTTTCTGTTTGTTTGACACCTCTGTTACAAGCTGTTCTTTAGTCTTTTTCTTAATACAAGTTGTTTAACCTAACTGGTGAGTGAGTTAATCTTGGTTCATTGAGCCTTTGGGTGGGGGTGGGCTGTACCTCAATTCCTATAGGAAATTACTCCTTAGCAGCTAAGAGTCCTCAAGAGATTCATGACTGGAGCAGTGTCATGGATGGGTGCAAACTGTTCGCAAGGGACAGGCAGGGGAGAAGTTGCACTTTATGTAAAAGAGCCCTATGATTGGTCAGAGCTCCAGTTTGAAGTTGAAGGAGATACACCTGTTGAGAGGCTTTAGGTTAGGGTCAGAGGGGAGAGCAACAAGGGTGATGTGGTGGTGGGGTCTGCTATAGACCACCAGACCAGGAGGAAGTGGTAGATGAGGCTTTCTTCAAACAGCTAGCAGATGTTTCCTGATCACAGGCCCTGGGTCTCATGGGGGACTTCAATCACCCTAACATCTACTGGGAGGGCAATACAGCAGTGCACAGGCAATCCAGGAAGTTTTTGGAGAGTATTGGAAACAACTTCCTTGTGCAAGCATTGGAGAGACCAAGTAGGGAACATGCTCTTCTTGACCTGCTGCTCACAAACAGGGAAGAATTGGTGGGGAATGTAGTAGTGGATGGCAACATGGGCAGCAGCGACCATGAGAGGATTGAGTTCAGGATCCTGAAGAAAGGAAGGATGAAGAGCACCAGAGCAAGGCCCCTGGACTTCAGAAAAGCAGACTTCAGCTCGCTTAGGGAACCCATGGGAAGGATCCCCTGAGAAGCCAGCCTGGGGGGCAAAGGAGTCCAGGAGAACTGACTGTAATTTAAAGAAGCCTTACTGAGAGTCTAGGAATAAACCATCTAGAGGCACAGGAAGACTAGCAAGTCTGGCAGAAGACTGGCTTAGCTTAGCAGGGAACTCCTCAGAAAGCTAAATCACAAAAAGGAAGCTTATAAGAAGTGGAAACTTGGACAAACAACTAAGGAGGAGTATAAGAGTATTGCTCTGGCATCCAGTGATGAAGTCAAGAAAGCCAAAATGCAATTGGAGTGGGATGTGAAGGGTAACAAGAAGGGTTTCTATAAGCATGTTAGTAACAAAAGGGACATCAGGGAAATTGTGGGTCCCTTATTGAATGGGGAAGGCAACCTACTGACATAGGATACAGAAAAGGATGAAGTGCTCAATGCCTTTTTCACCTTAGTCTTCACAGGCAAGGTCAGCTCCAGGACTACTGCACCTGGCAGCACAGTTTGGGGAGGAGAGGAGCAGCCAACAGTGGTGAAAGAACAGGTCATGGACTGTTTAGAAAAGCTGGACATATACAAGTCCATGGGGCTGGAAGGGGTGCATCTGAGGGTGCTGAGGGAGAGGTCCCAGATGATTGGAAAAGGGCAAATATAGTGCCCATATTTAAGAAAGGGAAAAGGAAGATCCAGGGAACTACAGACCAATCAGTCTCACCTCAGTTGCTGGAAAAATCATGAAGCAGTTCTTCAAGGACTTCATTTCCAAGCACTTGGAGGAGAAGAAGGTGATTAGAAACAGTCAGCATGGATTCACCAGGGGAAGTCATGCCTGACCAACCTGATTGCCTTCTATAAGGAGATGACTGGCTCTGGGGAAGCAGGAAGACCGGTGGATGTGGTATACCTTGATTTTAGCAAGGTTTTTGATACAGTCTCCCACAACATTCTCACAGGCAAGCTGAGAAAGTATGGGTTGTATGAATGGACTGTAAGGTGGATAGAAAACTCACTGTATCATCAGGCTCAGAGGGTAGTACTCAATGGCTCAGTGTCTAGTTGGCAGCTGGTATCAAGTGGAGTGCCCCAGGAGTCCGTTCCGGGGTCGGTTTTGTTCAATATCTTCATCAGTGACCTGGAAGATGGCACAGAGCACACCCTCAGCACATCTGTAAATGACACCAAGCTGGGGGGCAGTAGTAGATGCACTGGAGGGTAGGATTAGGATTCAGGGAGACCTAGACAAAATTGGAGGACTGGACGGAAAGAAATCTCATGAGGTGCAAAGTCCTGTACTTATGGCAGAACAATCCCGTGCACCAGTACAGGCTGGGGGCTCACTGCCTGGGCAGCAGTGCTGGAGAAAAGGACCTGCGGGGGTACAGTGGGCAATAAGCTGAATATAAGTCAACAGTGTGCCCTTCTTGCCAAGAAGGTGAATGGCATATTGGGCTACGTTGGTAGAAGCATTGCCAGCAGATTGAGGGAAGTGATTCTTCCCCTCTACTAGGCACTGGTAAGGCCACATCTGGAGTCCTGCATCCAGCTGTGGGCCCCCCACTACAGAAAGGATGTGGACAAATTGGGTCGAGTCCAATGGAGGGCATAGGACATAATTAGGGGGTTGAGCACATAACTAATGAGGAGAGGCTGAGGGAACTCAGCTTATTTGCTGTGCAGAAGAGAAGACAGAGGGGATAACTACCTGAAATTTGGTTCCCAAGAGGGTGAAGCTAGACTTTTCTCAGTAATGGCAAATGACAACAAGTCATCTGCCACCACGGAGCAATAGGCACAAGTTGCAGGAAGGGAAGTTTAGGTTAGATATAAGGAAGAAATTTCTCATTAGGAGGGTAGTAAAACACTGGAAAGGGTTTCCCAGAGAGGTGGTGGAAGCACCATTCTTAGAGGTTTTCAAGACCCAGCTAGACAAAGCCTTAGCTGGGACTGGTCCTGCTTTGAGCAGGGGGTTGGACTAGATGTGACCTCCTGAGGGCCCTTCCAGCCCTCATTTTCTATGTTTCATTCATTCTATGATGCTACTCAATTCAAAACCCATTATTCTTTTATATGTCACTGCAGTATCATCTTATCTGCAATACGCCTTTAAAAGTTTTAATATTTTTATGGGTGCCACCGAAGAGAAAAAGATGTAAAAACATTTACAAAGTGTATGAATTTAAACAAATGGCTGTCATTCCATAACTGATCATTTTGTACCTAGGACAAAACCAATTAAGTATATTTTGTATTGCTGATTCTTCTTTGCCCTTAAAATTTTTATTTTCTTCCAGCTGTTAAAAATTATGTTCCCATAATACAGGGATTAATTGCCACATTTCATAATTAGCAGACATGGGTGATATTTATAGCACCATTACAGTACACAGCCCTATGCCTGATATGGTCTTTTACAACTTTTCTTTCTTCATTATAGCCACAGATTGCTCCCTTTCAGGCCTTCAGCTGGCCTCAGCGTTACTTCTGTGACTGGGCAGACTGGGTAAATCAAGACACAAAGACAAAAAAGATGAAAAATAGTGGTCAGGTACTTTCCGAATAAGAACACAAAAAAGGGGAGAAAGAAGTATGTGTGTGCAACGATAAACCCCACATATAATAAAGTTCAGCCACCCTAAGCAGCAATGGTTTAAGGGTCACACTCTGAGCTGTCATTCAGTGTGACAGGGCAATTAGGTGCAGCATTAGGCTTCAGTGATGGGATACAGAAAAAGGAGGGATAATGGGGAAAGGAGAGAAGCAATGTGTTTGAAAAACGTGCGTGTCTCCACTGAGCAGGACTACAACTAGCCAAGCAAAAGGATGCATGCATCATGCCCATACTCATTCCTATCTCAGATAGATTTGGCCAGGATACAGCATTCTTATTGATTTCAAAAAAGACTTAAAATGTGAAGGGAGGAAAGGGCTTCTGAAAGGAAAACCCCAAAATGGCAAATATAATCCCCTGCACTTCAAAAGAGGATAATGCTTTCCAAATGAGAGATTGTGGACAAGTGACTTGTATTTCATGTCCTCTCCTTCAGTTTGGAATGGGAGGAACCAGCCTTCTTTTCCAAGAGAAGGGTCTTAGATTTCAACACTGCTTTTTCCCCTCTATCAGGCTAAGAACCCACCCAGGTTCCTCCTCCTGGTCAAATATAGCCCCTACCTGGAGACATCACTAACTAAGAATGACTTCCACAAGCTCATGAGAAAGAGAGTTCTTCCACTGGCTTTAGTTGTTGTAAGGGTAAAGCTGGAATACATTTCCCAGTCTTAGCCTTACTGGTTGAAGAGTTCAGAGTTTCCAAGTTGTTTTGGGACCTGGATCTGGATTTTTGTAAGGTTCAGATCCAGCATTTTAGCCATCTCTGCCTGTCTAGGGCTCCTCATCAATGTGAGATCTGACAGCTAGCCATAATGCAATTCCTGGAGTCTATGAACCTCTGGTTTTTAGAAAACTGTACTCATGGGACTGTACAACCAGCACTTCTCACTGCAGCATCTAGTCTGATTGTTTGTACTGTAATTTCTTGTGTTTTGTTTGGACTGCTATGTAAAATGCTCACCTATAACATAATTCAGAGCAAATAAAAACCTTATAGGTCACATTTGCTTCAGTCACCTAAGACGTTTGGATCCTGCTTTCTGTTGGTCATTCATAGCTTTGCTAGTTAACTTAATTAACTCCAGGTGGTTTCTGGAGTCATTTTTTTGTTTTGTTTTCTCTTCTTTCAGTTTTGCAGTATGTCTAGCGAACACTAGGCTAAAAATATAAACAGAGCAGCATGACAATAAAGTGAGATTAATACCTAGCTTGCTTTTCCTTTGGTGCATTTCAACTGCCAAACCATAGGACATACGTATTTATAATCACAGAGGAAGGAGCAGACACCCATAGGCCTAGTAGAATTTGCAAAGACATCAACTTTCCTCCCATGCCAGTAGACAATACTCTCTGTGAACTTTGGTTGTGGTCTTGGATACAGAAATCATGTGCTGCAGAAGTACAGGTTTCCTGTTCCTAAACAGAACATGCATATAACGACCACGAAGCTTTTGCACTTAGGGTGCTGCAAGAACGTACAGCATTTTTAACTGAGGACTCCTGTCCCTCCCAGTGTGTCAACATGGTTCAGTGCAATCCTGTGCACAGATGCCACCATTTAAGTACCAAAAACTATATAACCACATTACAGCAGTCTTCTGCCAGAACTTATTAGCTCTACTAAGGTTGTGGCTACTTCAAGGTAGCCTATTTCTTCCCAGACATACTTTCCCCACTGATCCCATCACATCCCCTAATTCACGGTACCCACCACTCTCTTACCTTTATCCTTAACTCTCATTCTTTGTCTCTGTCACCACACCCACCTGTTTTAATTTCTCTCAACTTGCAAACATGCCCACTTTGCCCGTACAAATTGGTTAGCTAGATTTAGACGTGTGCACAATAATGTGCCAACAGATACTGTCACAGACACAGAAATAGAAACCCTTTTAAAACCAGCTGGCTCTCATTTTCTGTATTGTGCATTTACCAGAAAACTTCTCTTTGCTTTTGCATTAAAAAACCCCCAAACTTCTCTATAAACAAAAAACGGTTTGAAATAACTGATCGTGAATCTGCAATAGTCTTGGAATAGGGACTACTGATAGCATGCGCCCCTGAAGTAGAGAACCACATGAAAACATGAATGAAGTCTTTGCTGATGCCTACAACTGGTCCAGTAAAAAGTTATCACCAAAATTCCTTTATCTCGCTTCCGTTTCCTGGACTATCAGTGCTACAACACTCCAGCCATCCTACGAAAGGTCAGTCATTTGCGCAGCCAATGAAAAGTCTTTATCTTTATAAAGAGGATAATATTCAAACCCATCCTTTATCTTCTGTAGATCATTAGGCTTGGTGGACTGAGCTGAAAGGTTTTTGCCCTAGAGTGCTATGGTAAATACATACTAACACAATACACTTTTATAGTGTCTTCAATCCAAGAAACACAAAGTACTTTTTTTGCGGCCATGATATTAGGAAAGATAAGGAGAGCTAGCAAATTGCAGGGAGATTCCACACACTATGGGTTACTTTTACCTCCAGACATCATAACCTTCCTGCAATCAAATTCAGAATCATCTAGTTTTGGTTGAAAGAAATGCAAATATGCCCCATAAGAAGTTCTCCGGCAAGTCCTGCTAAACTTCTGTTAGCTTTTATGACTAAGAAAAGCTTGAACGTCTCCAAACAAGACTGATTAGTGCTAAATGTCTTTAATGCTTTGCCTTTGATCTGCTGGTGATTTTGAATGATCAATTAATGTTAATGACACATCAAACTCATTTAGATGGCTGAAAGCTGAACTTCCTAGTATCTCAGGTTCAGTTTCACCACCGACATCCATTTTACGTATTCCTTTACAACTGTGCAAAGTGGTTGTAGAAATAACCATTTTGGCAATGAATGGTGAGTCAGGGTCCTTACATTCACACTTGCAGAAAGATGCAATCAATGTTCCTCTCATCTCTACATGCACATACACATTTTTGCCTATTATGCACATAGCAACCGTCATTCCAGATTAGACCAATGACATCTCTAGTCCTGATACTGAACACTAACAATGGCCAATATTTAACGTGTCACAGAAAGATAGGTCATAATATCTAACCTCACATAGTCATTCACATTGTCCTATACTAGGAAGTAAATTTTAAACTCAATCATGACAGACTCGTAGATTATGCCCTATAGGATGAGATTCAATAATCCTTGCAATTTTTAATTTATTTTAAAGGTCAATGCTATTTTTATTCCAATACATTCACAACCCCTTTTGAATTTACCTAAGCCATTAGCCCAATAACGTCAAGTGCCAGTGAGTTTGAAAGGTTAAGTATACACTGTAATTTTTAAGTGTTTACTGTAATCCATTTTACATCTGTTGTTTTTAACTTGATAAAAGTTTCCTGTGTTTGCATACTGGGGAAATCCATTACATTCACTACTTTGTCTTTACTGACAGACTTGTTCATGGACATGTACATCTTCAAAGATGGATACGTACATTTTCAATGTCATGCCAACATAAGTCTATCCATAGCACTGCCAACCAGTCCCAGTGATTAGTTAGTATCACATCTTTATCCTGTGACAATTATTCTCTGTAGCACCTTCATTTTCTTTGTTCTCAGCTGATGCTGGTGGATTGAATTCATCCACCCAGAGATGAATGGCAGTAGCACTAACAACAAATCAGAGAGCTTATGGCTCAGAGTGACACACAGGAATAGACTGATGGAGGTTCTTCCTCCGCTGCTGCCTATATGATACCTGTTCTCTCAGACAAGGATGGTCAAACAAATAACTTCCATGAGTGCTGCCAGCTTGCAAATGAACACTCTGGTAGCATCTGAACATACAGCATCACAAACCTAAAGCATTAGTAGCATCAGTTATTCCATTTTGAAATCACACAGTAAGGATATGTTTTAATTTAAAAGATTTTGGATACATGCAACATTCAGGGTAGTTAAAATCTGGGTTTCTGTTTTGTTCTTGGCTCTACTGCCTCATTAAGAAATGTAATAAAGGGTTTTTGAAAGTACAAAAAGGTCTGGAGACATGGGGTTCCCTGACTGGGTAGGCGGGAGCCAGGGTCAGGCTCCGTGGGGCCGTTCCCAAGCGCGAAGGATTTGGGGCTCAGTGGCAGGCATGTGTGTACATCATTGGATGCTTTGTGACGGGATGTGGGGGCAGAACCCAGGAATGTGGGTGCCCAGGTCCTAGGACTTGTGCAGGAGACGTGCAGACACCGCCCCTGCCTCTGCCGCCTGTCTGCGGCTGACAAAAGGCCAGAGGCAGGAGGAGTAGTGGAGGGGGGCGAGATGGTGCGTGCTGGCTTGGCCCAGGGAATACACAGGGGCAGGGCCCACTGGGCGCTTGGCCAGAGCAGCCGAGCACTAGCACACCTCCCCAAGGGGTAGGAGATTGTGGGGAGTCGCAAAGGAGGCTGGGATGCTGAAGGACAGAGGTCTCATTTGAATCAATAGTGGATCTGGTATAGTAGTTTAATTCACCGATTTAACCTAAATCAATTATATTTAAGTGCACATCGTACCAGATCTATCTTAGACAGGGATCCATCATTTTTAGACCAGTCTGTGCATGCTAAATTTTTGTACGGTTACAGGTTTAGATCAATTCCCCATCACTTAGACTGGTTTGTGTGTAACATCTATACCTGGGCTATAAAACATCAATTACTTTAATTACAGAATGGCTATTAAATAAGAAAAAAGGGTTTGTATCCATTTTGCGTGAACTACTCCAAGACATATGTGGGGCATGAGTGAAGTTGACATTTGTTTGTAACAGAAAAATAAAATCATTTCTACTGCTTGGGTTAAAACAAGTGACTAACCGTGATAGACTGCCCTAAGCAACGGGTAGGATTCTTTGAAAATTTTAATAAAAGAATAGATAAAGGCAACCTGGTGGGCATAATTTACTTAAGTATTCAAAAGGCTTTGATAAGGTCCCTTCAGAAGAAATTATTCAAGGAAATAAATAACTACGGGATAAGAAGCAAAATCACAGCACAGATTAAAATCTGGTGAAAATATGGGAAATATAGTGCTACAGCAAGTGGAAGGAGCAGAAAAGTTAATAGTGAATGAATCTGTCTTGAAATATTATTCAATATACATGCCAGTGATTTGCAGAAGGACATAACAGTGATTTGGTTGCTAGTGACATTACGTTGGGCGAGTCACAGTTCAGAGTGTAAGAGAAACTGGTAAAAATGTATCTAAGCTCTGCCCAGGATCCCACTGAAATACTGAACAAATGAAGAACAGAGCTAGGGTTAAGGCAGTATATGTACAATATACAATATATATACTCTGGGGAAGAATTCAAGTGCATTATGGATGTCATCATCACATATATAATGATGATGACATCCATAATAGACTTGGACTCTCCTGCTCCTATTTAAAAGATTTCAGATGCATCCAACATTCAGGGTAGTTAAGATCTGGGTTTCAGTTTTGTTCTTGGCCTCATTAAGAAATGTGACAAAGGACTTTTGAAAGCACAAAAAGCCCTGGAGACATGGGGTTCCCTGACTAAGTAGGCAGGAGCCACAGTCAGGTGTGTGAGACTGTGTGGGGGGGGTCATGTGATTTGGTCTTTTTTTTATTTACTGAATTATAGAAAGCAGACAGATGAAAACCTTGGGTCTACAGAGAATATTACTCCACTTCTTACACAGCAATCTGTGCAAATGAGATCAGTATCATCATCTAAAAATGCCTGGGAGATCTCTCAACTGCAGTTAAGATGGTCGCAAAATTATAAGCAGTTACAGAGGTATAAAGCACGTGGGCTACAAGTACACACAGTTGTGCTCTTCAGAGAAGCTTTCCAAACAAGCCATCAGAGACCTCTTCATTTATTAGGAATAAAAAAGTGCACTCAAATAAATCCTAATGGAATACACCTACCAGTTGTGTGATCCCTCCAGTAGCTGGTGGAGGAGATGGCAGGTGAGATGGCCGCCCGATGGAGCTCACACTTTACTCAGGCAGCAGAAGCCCGTGGTTTTGGAACTCACCATCCGCTATTTGGCCACAGCCCATTGAAAAGCAGCACGTAATAAATGCCACCATTAATAATGAAGCATTTCATTTCCATTCACCAGATATGTTTCCCCAATGAGTCTCTAAAACAAATTCCCTATTTGCTTTTCTCTCTCTACTGGAGATGAAGAGTGTAGATATTCTCTCCCACAGTCCTCTGAAGCTATGCATTTACATATGTAGCAACCCTTACTCATTTTCAGTTTAGTGACTCGAGTCTTACAACTGACTTTTTTCCCCCCCTCACCAGTTAAAAAAAAAAATTCTTCTACAGCATTTCACAGGCTGTTCTTAGACTCTTTTTTTTTTGTCAGCACATTAAAGATTTTGCAATGTTTGAGGTTGACAAGTATGAGTACCCAGATCATTTATATTGCAGTTGAGGTATTCATAATAAAAGGTTGAAATAAAAACTCAGAGGCAATAACAGTATAATTTTATCACCAGGCTGAACTTATACAAATGGAAATCAAGGCCTGGGGAACATTTTTAATGATAATGAGCAGAATAAATTATTCAAATCAATGCAGAAACACTTGTGGAGAATGTTTAAAGGAGGGGAAGGTTTGATTGACATTTTGACCCTTTAATGGTCAAACCACATGGAAAGCCACAGGAAAAACGTCAAATAAGATATCATGCAATGAAAATGCAGGTTTGAAAGGGGATATTATATTTTTGTGGTTTCCTGCAGTTACGGTATATTTAATATCGAAGAAAACCTGTAATTTAACACAGGACTTACAAACATTTAATCTTCATGAGGGTTCCCAGCCTTCTTCAGTCTTACTCTTACACAACATAATAATGGAAAGCTATTGAGAAGTCTAAATTCTACTTTATGACAGTTAGATTTTAGTTCAACTCATCTTCACCTAACGATTCAGATAAATGTATCCCATGGTCCCCACCCTACCCAATCCCCTTTGTAATTCTTTCTGCTTTCTTTTATTTTATTTTTATATATGAATGACTTCTATTGAGTCTTTGCAGACCAGACTCTTAACACTTCTTAAGTGTTAGGGACAGAGCTAACTTCTGCAATTTAGTAGTTTCTGTCATTTAAAGCTTAAAATAGTATCCAGAAACAGTGGAATGAAATACACAGAATATTTTCATTGTACTCACTGTAATTTCAGGACATTTCCTGGATTGCCCAGGATGTGGGCGACATGTTCTAGAGGCAAATCACCAAGAAGTGAGGAAGAAGCAAAAGCATTTGTTTCCCAGTAGTAACAGTGCGCATCATGAATACATTCATTAAAACTTGCCTAATCCCTCCACAGAGGAAGCTTTCTGTTTATCCATCTCATGCCCCTTACATAGGATGGAGGACCATCAGCTGCCTCCGAGACACCGCTCTTCTTCTCGTCATCCCCCTCAACACCAGGAGATCCCACGCAGGTAAAAGATGAGGGATTAAACATCACAGGGTGAGGCTGCAGGAAAAGTCAAGCAAAAAAAGGCAATGGAAATAGTCTTGCTTTGTTTTACTTGTAACAGAAAAATCTGAAATGGTCATAAAAGCACCCAGATGTTGAAAAAAAATTCTCATGGAAAAGAATCAAACTAAACATTTTTGTTTTAAAAAAACTGCAAAAAAATTCCTTTAAAATTAAAAAAATCCTTCAGAGTTTTATTTTTTTTTCCTCCCATGTTATTCATATTTGGGATTCACAGCGCATAGGATGCATAGCTACTATTGGCATATCAGGGAATGGCATAATTAATCTGAAATATTCTATATATCTATATAGATACAGAGATCTCTATATAGATATCTATAGATATATATATTTCCCCCTCAAAACACTGAAGGGAGTGGTTATGTTATTTTGGTTGAAACATCTTATCCTCTTTTCGAGATCAACAAATCTGCTATTTATATGGTAGAGGCACAGCTTGATGCATGTAAAAAGGTCTTCCACGTCAGAAAAGAAGGGGTGATATTGCTGATGCAATGGGAAGTCTGGGTTTCAACCAACTCTAGCCACATACAACATTCACACGTGCTAGGGATGGAGTGGGTAGGGCCAGGGGCTCATCTTCCCACGACATGCTATGGGGCTTCCCAAGAAAGTGTAATGTAGCTCCAGGAGACACTTGGAGAAATGTTTCACCTCTGGCTCTTGATAATGGCACCATTCGGCACATACCTTCCTTTGCAACTGATACAAAGGACAAGATTTAGGTGCACGAATGTTATTTTTACATAAATCTGCCTACCTCTTTTCACTCAAGCAGTAGAGATTCCCAACCTCAATCTCAATATTGCTACAACTTCTTATTCTGCTGAAAAAAAAAAAAAAAAAAAGGTTACGCTGAACTGAGACTCAGACCAAATGTCTAGTATACAATGAGATAAGTGGGCTGCCTCAAGTCAGTTATGCCTGTTTAACCCCTGTAGCAAGTTTAGCTAATCAGTCGCTATGATTTTTAGACAGATCTTAAAAAAAAAGGGGGGGGGGAGGGGAAAATTAAATGCTGAGAATATTATTGAAGAAAAGCCACCTGAAAAAGGTTTGAACTGGTATAAAGGCAACTCACGGACATTTTATTCTAATGTGCCCTGACAGGGAATGAAGGAAACGCCGTGCATTTGATTACAACATACAGAATAGACACATTCAAAAATAAAACTACACTCACAATCTTTACAGATGCAGCAAAGCACACACCATTTACACAGGTGCAAAACCGTACTAAAGGAGAATTCTGCACTTAACAACAGGGGGGCAAATCAGTAGAGAATCAGGCCTGGTGCACTTATCACCATATTTAAGAGGGTATTTCCATGCATCTCACAGCACTGTGGTCGTCTTGGGTGACAGGGATCTCATTCACCTGGGGGAATTCAGCACTGCCCTGAAAGCTCTCATCCAGGTGCCCCACATACCACCAATCTTCTACAGCGAGCTATACTTTGCCCTTCAGTTTCATTCAAGAATCCTTATCCCAGACTCTCGATTTCCCTAATCAACATAAAACTAAACTATTAGTCACTGTTAGGTTTTCTAAATTGAAAGGTCATACACTAAATGAAACATGAACAGAAGAGTTTCAGCTCTCACCTCAATAAAAACGAACCAATAGCATTCTCATTAAGAAAAAGAGGTTTTCACTGGAAACCTTAGAGACAGTCAGAAGAAATATTTAAAGCTGGCCTCTTTTCATGATTTCTCTTGGGATTTAAGGCAACCTGTGAAAGCCAGATGCTCTAATTAGCACAGCAAACTACAGGTTTGCTTGCAAAAAAATTTTTTTTTAACTTCAATCTTTCATTTCTCAATAAAGTTTATTCCCCAAACAAAAGAGAATATGGGAACAAAGGAGTGTGAGCGGGGCTTATTTCAAAAAGCTTCAGTTTGGAAGAAACAAAAAAAAAGTTGAATATCTGTATTAATGATCTGAATAAAAGGTCTGGTTGGAATATTAAGGCAATTACAGAGACATGAGAGATATTTTACTAGCAATTTTAAAATCCAAGCTATATAGCCATGTAGTGTTGGGGTGGGAAAACTTTCTGAGCACTCCAAACCAATTTGGGTTTCTTACATAGATATTTGAAAGGTTGGGATAGCTCAAGTTAAGTCAATGATACCCTCCCAAAATCATTTGGACATACTGACTTTGTCCTGGGCAAATTCCATTCACTAGAAGAATGGGTCGGATGATTTGGGAAACAACAGCAACACTGGTGTTTTAGCTAAATAAGAAAAGGATAATAATATGCCATGAGCTTCTTCAAATGCTAGGGGGAGTCAGAGATTTATTTCTGTTGTGGTTAAAAATAACTTCTGAGACTGCAGTAACAGAGAAATCAAAAGAAAAACCCCTCTATTTTCCATGTTATTTGTTTTATAAATTGGGAAGCACTTAGTGCCCAGCCAGCCTCTCTGTTCCCCTGGCGAGCTGCACTTCCGGCCTCAGATGCTTGCCTTTGGGCTGGCAATAGAAGCCCTCCATGCGACTTAGTTGGCCTTTGCTCAAGGAGAGTCTTGGGTGGGATGGAAATGCTAGACCACCCGCTCCCTCACCTCTGCTAGTTAGGGCAGGTCTTAGGCCAAGCCCAGAACTAAGGCTGTGCATGACACTGGGGTCCAAGAAGGTGCCTTGAACCCAGCTCGGCACACTGCCGGCCTCCTCATGGCCTCCAAATCTAATTCTGGCTGATACTCAGCAGAGTGAAACGGTACACAAATGTTATTTTGTAAACGTAGGTGCTGTTTTTCATGAGAAGAGTTAATTTGCCGAAAGAATGCTAATTCTGGCTGGAGAAAAATGAAAGCTGAGAGATTAAATCCTATTCTACCCATTAAGTACTTACATGGGATAAGTATGACTATTTCAAAGCAACGTTACTACAAAAAGTGGGTTGGTCTTTCTTTTCCTCGTTGCTTTGTGTGACTGCTTTAAGGCTGAAATGATGGCACCTAGCACAACTAGATGCGTTGGCAGGTTTTCAGGGAACAGGAGCACACCCCTAAGCAGTGGAACAGGATCGATGGGAGAGACTCGATGTTCTCAGGAAATGCAACACGGTACATGGAGCCGTTTACCTCAAGGACACAATTTCCTATTTAGTCCTGGTCAATGCTATCTGATGGCTGGAAAGAGACCGAGGAAATCTCCTACCTCTGAAGTTGGTCCCTCTAGACAGCCTTGAAGCCAACTGAGGAAGGAGTATGAAGAAGCTCACTATATCACTATATCACTATATAGCTATATATATCACTATATAGCTGTCTATAGCACATGACAGTATTTATTCTGTGGTTAGCCATACAGAGCAGTCAATAGAGCACTGTACTGAAAGACAAATAAAAGGAAAGATCCATTCCCTTTTCTACATGGAAATAAGACTTAATAAAGAAATGATGTCTCTCAAACTCTAACTCCATCAGACCCATCATCCTTCAAACCCAACACAGGCATAATAGACCCTTCCATTAGTCATAGACATCTAGAAACAATAGACAAATCCTGTGTAGGAAGACAACGTTACACTTCAACTGAACATAAAGGTTATGCCCTGTTAAAACCAGGATGCAATTAGCCTTGTAGATGTATAGATGCAACTTTCCACATCCTTCCTGAAAAGACATGCACCAGCTTTTGAAAGCTTATGAAAGAATATAAAGGAGTCTGTTGATAAAACATAGAAAATAAAACCACAAATAAAACCATCTGTGGCAAACCGCTTGAGAACGATCAGTCCATGGTAACGTGGACCACAGCTTACAATATTAATCAATCTCTTGCACTGCTACTCTTTCCTGCTTCTGTCTTCTTGTTGTCATATACCTGTTCTCTCATCAAAGATATGCCAGATATGCCAGATGATTATAAACTCTTTAAATCAAGGTGCTTCTCAAACCAGAAGCATCTGAAAATGCAAACATACACACACACGGTTGATATCTATGAAGGCCATGATTTTGAAAACCAGTCACCCATTTAATGCCTGTAATTCTGTGGATAAAATTGCTTGCAAATGCCAAGGCTATTAGATGTTGGTCTACCTGACTGAGATGGGTAACTAAATAATTCATTTGTAAATGCAAAATGGGAGGCCTGATCTAAAAATTAGGAGCTAGTACCATGAACTCTCTTAGATTCACATCCCTAGAAATTAACAGGGATTGCCAACATGGTCTTAGCCCACCACCTAACCTTTGCTGAAACGCAGGATGTGACATAAGTAACCAAGTAATATGAAAGCAGTTGTTAACATCTCTAGATTGGTACCTTTAAAAAAAAACCAAAAGGGGACAATACCACCTATACCACTTAGGAAGATAAAGGAATTGACAGGTTTCATAAATTCCTTCCTTCCTTCTGACGATCATCTGGAAAGCCTAGAAATCATTAATGGCATCTGATGCCCTCCTGTTCCAGTCTCCAACTCTCCATGTACAGACAGAAATCAGGAGTTGACTGCTAACTACCCAGGTTCAATTCCCCCGCTCTGCAGCTAATGCTTAAACAGCACAAACATATTACTGACGTAATCCATTAATGATCTCCCTTCTCCTCTCAGGAAGGGACACCCACACACCTGTTTTATTTCCCTAATAAATGTGAACACTACTGGCTAAATAGGATAAACCTTTCTATGTCTATAGATACCAGACAAGTACAGAGTACTACATACTACAGGTTTTTTGTTTGGTTTTTTTTAAAGAACAACTGCACTCTCTTACTCTCATCGTTCCTCTTCCAGGGGTTCTTTCACCTTCCATGTATGGTACTGAAGCTAATGTTAAGGCATTGTGACAAACTCAAGCTATCATTTTCAAGGGGCCAATTCCAGTTCTGATCTTATGAGCTACTTAAGGCCCATCTAAACCCCACTGAAGTCCAAAGAAGCATCCACTGGGCTCACTCAGGCCATAAATATATTCACCTGCAGTAAACTACCAATACATAGGGGCTCTAGCAATTTGTGAAATTTGCAGGTTTTAATACACCTTGCTGTGCTGATGAGATCTACCTGATGATGAGACCTCATTACACAGGGGTTAATGGAATACTAGAAATTGCAACACTCTCATTTCCTTATTGATCTTTTCCCCCCCTGAGCTTTCCAGCAAGCACTTACAAGAATGTCAAGTTTTCCTGTTTGCTAAACTAATTACCTACTTCTTATCCTTTATATTTTTGAAGTGTCTGGTGGTTGCTGCTGTTGCTTTGTTTTGTTATTTTTAAGCAACATGTTTTAATGTAAAAGGTATAATGAAAAAGAAAGGGCCAACTTGGAACAACTCTGCAAAACAATGCAAACAAGGTTATACTCGGCATGTTTTATTTAAGAGGGCTGGTGCCTCTAGAGCCATACCTAACACTATTGGTCTAGATCCATCTCTTCTCTTAAAAAAAACTTGTTCACTGCAAGGATTGTAAAAGATATAGCCAGATAAAATGTTCCTTAGAGAAAACATCAGAATGTTTTTTATCAGTTGTAATAAGTGTTTACAAGATTGTAAACAGATTGAGTTTTTTAAATTATTGTAAGCCAAGATACAAGTGTTACATTATATTTATTTTTCACCAGGACTCTAAAATATTAAGCATAACTGACATGAAACTCAGAAAAGAAATTAGAGATACTTTAATCATTCATAATTTTCATAGTTCATAATTTAATAACATACCAAAATGTTTATTATTTTAAAGGGTTGGGTTGGTTTTTTTGTGCCAAACCTAGAAAAACATCCTTCTTATAAAATCTGTCTACATTTATCTCTCCTGTATAATTTAACTAATTTATTTATTATTAAAGATACTTGTGCACATACACATTTCTTGCAGGATGTGCATTTCATGATGCAGGAAACAATCTTCATCATTGGGATTATTTGATTAGCCATTTTGAGGCATATATGAATAACTTGTAAATTATGTACAGTAATTCCCAATTAGTACTTCCCAATTACAATCTATATTGACCCTAAAGAATTATCTTCTCAATAATAGGGATGGAGTAATCTGAAGTTTTGTATGCACCACGTACTGGAACTATGAACCAATACACCTGATGATCCAACTATTTCCGCACTGGCCTAGCCTACTCAAATTATCCAACTTCTGATGCAATATCCCTCGGAAGTTTAAAAAACAGGATTTTGTCTTTATTTCCATTTTTGGACAAGAGGTAGTACGTAATCTACAGCACTAAGGCAAATGTACCCAACCATCTGGCCCCATGAGGTGGATGAGTGGCACAGGGTCAGACTGGAGGTGTGATCCTCAGTGGGGATCCCTTTTCACTATTGCCTCAGTTCCTCTTAATACCCCAAGATTGACCCCCACCTGTATGGAGAATGCTGTGGCATGTCAGTTTAGGGACGATATTGTTTCTTCCATATAAAATGGAAGAGTCCTAGAGGGAACCAGTATGTTCCAATTAAAATATGTTTCAAGGCCATGCTATTTAAAGTTCTCTGGTCTAGTGTATAACGTTTCCTCTAATCACATTCTTGTAAATAGATTACCTCTCACTCAAACAGTGCCCCCTGCATCATATTTGCAGCCTGGAGCTCATCAAAAACATCATAAAAGATTTAACCCTTCCATAAATCATTCAGAATTTATCAGTCTCACAGAGAGATGAGAACCATTGACCAAGGAGCTCGCCATCCAAAAATTAATTTTTTCAGAAGTTTGCTTTGTGTCCCATGGACAGTAACAAAAGAAAGAAAGAAAAGAAAAGAAAGAGTCTGTGCACCAGAGAAAAAAGGATGCTTGCTTAAGAAATCAAAATAAAATTAATGGAAAGGCAGCTTTACCAACATTGCTCATTATTATCATCCAATATATTTTTGAAGATAAATAGCAAGAATTTATTGGTAGGAGAGAGAGAGAAAGAAAAACAAAAAAACCCCTCAGAAACAGATTAAAAGGAGGTTGGACACAGCAATGCACAAAAAACAAAAACAGTGGGATGCAATTACTGAAGGCACACTGAAGGTTAAAAGACAGTATGATAACTAAAATTGGCAGATGGGAACACGCTTAGCTTCATTACAGGGAAAATGTAGTTAACTATGATGGCTTTGCTTGTCCAGCTAAATTCATCGGCAAACCACGTACTGAAATATTAATCTGACAACTCAACATGGGGGAATGAGTCCAACAAGCTGACCTCTGGCATTCAATAACCCAGTCAAGATCCAGCGGTGACACAGAAGACCCTCAGGTGCCAAACTCTCACGACTCGCTTACCACCTGCTAAAGAGAAGATAAGGCTTGTCCATGGCATGTGCTCAATCCTGAACCACAATTTTCTGTCTGCTTCTGTGTTGTGGAAACAATATTCTGAGAAAAACAATGAGGAGCCATCTTTGATGGCACAGAGTGAAAAGCCAGGTTCAGAGAAAGTTCCCACAGTTTAAAGGAAAAGAAAGTATTTAGCAGATGATTAAAACCTGGACATTGTAAAGAAGACAGATACTAATCCTAGACAGCTACAGCTCTTGGAAAGTAGAAATGGTTCTGTTAAGGGATATGATGAAATGTGGTAAAATGTGGCAATGCTTCGATAGCGTCCATGCCTGGTGGGAGTGCGAATGGCTCTATTACAGGGGGCGGGGAGGAGGCAAAATGCAGCTCCCAGGCCGGATGTGGCCCGTCGGCCATTCTATCTGGCCTGCGGGGCCCCTAAAAAATTTAGAAAATTAACAGTCATCTGCCCCTGGTTGCCTGTCATGTGGCCCTCAGTGGCTTGCCAAAACTCAGTAAGCAGCCCTCCACCCAAAATAATTGCCCACCCCTGCTCTACTAGTACCTCCTCAGTGAGAGCTTTGGGTGCCTAAAGACATGCTTATTCGCGTTCATGTTAGAACGCTTCAGCATCATCACACCATCACGTGTATGGTTGCTAGCATCACTTCACCATCATATAAAGCCCCCACACATTTCAAGATGTCTGTGAGGGCGCTTTAGCTAAACCTCTTTGAATGAGCTTTAGATGAAGTGTCTGCAGCCATTTTGAAACACACAGAGGCTTAATACACATGATGGTGAACTGTTTTAATTAGAGTGGCTGTCCAGAAACCACTCTAATTAAAATGCACCCACACTCCCAAGCACGTGTATAGGCAGGCAGCTTTTGTGACTTATTTGCAGTCAGATCTAGGTGTAACCATGTAGCAAAAGAGGGCTTTTGTTTCTCTTTACCTGCTGGCCTCCATTTTGTACGAAGAAAGCTAGGTTTTCCACATCGCCATACCTCCTGCAAGTGGTTCCTCAGAAACCAGCTTTTTCCTGGTGGAAATGACTGATGGCATTTGCTTTGTCACATAGCAAAACTTGTTTTACAAATGGTTCACTGTTCATGTCTAAATAGATTTTTTAAACTTTGCACACCATCTTGACCCTGAGTATTTCTCCTTCTCAGGAAAAAGGGAATTGGCAAAGTACTCAACATTTTTATGCACTTTAGTAAATAAGTTCCATAGTGCAGGATAGTTTCTTCTTGTTTTCAAAGTACATTGGTATTTCCCTTAGCATACTTTCATTTAATTGTCAATTATTCTTACTGTTCAATTTTTCCAGCTCCTTTGTCACATTATCAGTCATATTTCAACAATAAATATTTGCAACACCACCGTTTCTATTGATAGGCCTTATTTATCTTAATAATGGAAAACCCTATTGGATCTAGTAAATGCATTGCATGCTGAACCAAGAGGAGATAAAACTAACAGCATGAGCACTTCATATCATTGCCAGTCGATGGTTATTGCTTTATGTGGAGACACCCTGCTGCTTAGCCAGTTCCCTGCTCTGTCAGTGCCTATGCAGCTGAATTGAGGAAGATGACAGCATGAATTAGTCAGAAGAAAATGAGCACTGCTCTGTGATTTGGTCTAGGGAAATGGTTGAAACTAGAATTTCATCTATTATACACCACAGCTAGTCATCGAATGCTTTGTGTGGATGAAAGTAGCTGTCAGAAGGATGTGACCTGGAGGTAGTTGCAGCCTGACTGGTCATAATAGGGAGACAGAGATGAAATGTCCTCAATCTGGATACCATACTTTGATCTCACTCTTGTCTTCATGCATACTTCAGTGCTGTCCCTTATGCCTGGTTCATTCCCAATCTCTGGCACACAAAATAGCTGTGCTTTCCCATTCATTGTTATCCAGAAAGCTCACAGCGCTCAGCAAAATATGCAGAAGTAATTCCCAAATTAGACCCACGATTGGATTAGAGATGCTAAGCCCCGCTAGCGCATTCAATACTGCAAGAGTGCAAAAGGCAGGTAAAGATCCTGCAACCCGAGATAACGCACAATAGTTCAGACACAAAAAGCAGTACAAAAAATGCAGGTTGACAAGGAGAAAAAAATGTCATATTCTAAGAGGCAGCCACAACCTAGGCACATTCAGATCTCCTGAAACCATATGCAAATCTAATTACTTGAGGGGCATATTTCTTTTCACCTCTAAACTTAGAAAACAGCCTGTTCCTGACATCTGCCGTTATTTTGCTGCTAATTCAGATATCATCCATGTTATCTCACTGACACAGGTTGAGATACGGCAAAGACACTAGAGGCTATTGAGCTGCTGTGACAAGGTGAAAGAATCAGCTGAAGAAGAGAAAGCTGGTGACAGTAGATTTTGCTTTCAAGTTTCTTACTTTATGTTATTAAGTAACTGTCTTCCGGAAAGAGGTATTGGCACAGCCACATTGCACCATTTGGCCACAAAACGTTTCCCCACAATCATTGGGTTAGAACCCAGATCTACCTGCTTCAGAAGTCCACAAGACTAAAGGAGGTGTTCACCATATGTTCACCGTAGAAAGCCTCTGGCAAACAGCTGAGCAGCTGGTAAGCTTGTGATCTGTTTAGCTAATTCTTTACAATACCTCTTGCAATGCATTCAGTTCTTTCAATGGAGTAGTGTTTTCATCACACTTCCCACTCACCCCCACTTACCAGAAGACCTAGCTAGGATAAATGACTTAGTTGTAATTCAATAACTACATTGGAGTGGGCTCGCAAACTAAAACACCAGCTCCAATTACGATTATTTCTATACACACCTTTTCCCAAAAAAACAGACCCCCCAAAATTGGGGTGCATGTAGTAAACAGAGAAGCTAATCTTCTGCCCAGAATAGAAGTGCCATGGTTTGCTTCCTGCTCTGCAGTGTAGCAGCTGTGGTGTTACTGTTCAGGCAACTGAGGGAGCCAATTGACTTAATGCCTCATTCTTCACTCTACAGCGGTTAATGACTGACTGGCGCCAGCACCCTGAGGGATAACCAGCACGGGTGTGTTGCGGGTAGGTCTTGCTTGACCAATCTCATTTCCTTCTACGACCAGGTGACCTATCACCTGGACAAGGGAGAAGAGATTGATGTCATATA
>NW_017728924.1:6340458-6354424 GCF_001723895.1 Crocodylus porosus | reverse complement strand
ACCTACATTGAACACCTTCAAGAGCAAAATGGATGCTTATCTTGCTGGGATCCTATGACCCCAGCTGACTTCCTGCCCTTTGGGTGGGGGGCTGGACTTGATGATCTTCTGAGGTCCCTTCCAGCCCTAAATGTCTATGAAATCTACGAAACATCTTTTACAATTGTCTTGATGTTCCACTAATCAAACTAACCTTTCTTAGGGCAATTTCACTGTCTGCTAGCTGTTTCTTATTTATTTCATAGGTCTTTAGCTCAGAGCTCGCTTTAGCTTTTTTTTAAATCATAGATTGGCCTGTGAAGCCCAGTCTTCAGCAGCAGCTAGGGATTCAGCTTTAGTTATGAAGAAAAGGGAGGCTGAGTCATCTGAAGATTGGGCTCTGTCTCTCGTCTACGCACGCATAGCTCTGGAAAAAATGTTTTTTCTTTATTCTGCCCTTCAAAAACAAGGTATAGATTATATTTGGGGGTGCATCCCCATTGGACCCAGTGACTTTCACTGCACAAAGGTTTTTGCATATCTGGTCTGGTTAAAACATGCCAGTTTCTACAGTCAATAGCACACAACAGTATGATGTGATCACTGGGAAGAGCCTGAGAGCAGACATGGAGCTTATGCTCAGGACCCTTCTATGCTACCAAAATGCCAGGCTTGGAAATCCAAGAAGCAGGATAGAAAGGATGAGGCTCAACTGGGAGGCAGTAGAGGCATGGCCGCTGAAGTTAATGCCAAAAACCCCAATTGCTGAAACAGGCTTAGACTGCATCCCAGGATCTGACTCATTGCTTTAGGGGACAGGAAGATTAGTTCCAAAACTTCTTCCCTCCTTTTCCTCCTGTACTCCAGACACAGACTGATAAAATCTCATAGCCAGACAAAATTAACTCAGGTAGCATCTCCTGCAGGCATGTCAGACAGAATGAAATATTCAGATGGAGTCAGTCACTCTCTTGCCCTACTGCAACAGTTGCAAATATGAAAAATGAAAGGATACGGCACAAAAGGAAAAGAGCATAAAACAGCTCTTTTTAAATATAGGCCCAAATTCTTAAGTGATGCAAATCAGAAAATCTCTATGGATTTAATTAGCACTACATTGATTCAAACTACTTGAAGAAAAAGATCTCACCAGCTGTTTCTTTTTCAGAACTATTTCTTCCCTCTCTCAGGTCAACAGGGAAACAATGACCTTTTGGCCTTTAAAGGACATTGCCCAACCCTTAAAATTCATTCCGCTAGGACCTAGGACTCTAATACACTCAGTTTCCAGCAATTTCACACAAGCAAGTTTCACTCAATTTCCCTTTTGTCAAGAGGAATTAGATTTAATCATTCGGTTCCTCTCAAGTTGTGCTCTTCAAAAAACATTTCAAATTTTTAAACACATGCCAGCATCCAGAGGCTTAGGGCTTGTCACTATTTCATACAAAATTTCCTCGGAATCACCAGACAGCTAAATCAGCTCTTCCTTGCCCGGGTGCGGAGGGCTATCATGCTGAAGGTTTGACACATCCATTTGACTGCAAAACTGTGCTGTTTATTTGTTTCTTTCTAAAGTAAAACACCAACGAACGCAACTTGCAACTTCTTCATTAGAAATTATGAAACATCCCCATGGCACGGGAGATTATTTACTCAATCGGGACGTGTTTTGTTTTGTTTTTTAAGACTGCTGACAAAATAAACCTCTGCTTCTGAACCGTGTGGCACGGCTTGCATAAAACACTGCAAAGGAAGAGCAAGCTAAGAATATCTATAAATCATCCAGGTTTGGAACCATTTGCTAGCTTATAGTCTCCAAATGTATTTTTAGGTTGAATGCCTGCTTTGGGAACCTTTCTGAATAATGAAATGCACAGTCTTTGCCAGAGATAGAGCACAGTTGCTAACAGATCTCTTCTGGGGTATTGAGGCAACACTGTACAACACAGTAAATCCTGCAGAGACTTCCACATGTGCTAACTTTATAAGCAGAGTAGATGCACTAAGGGCAGGTTATGTCTACGCAGCACAATACAGAGATACATAAACTGGCAGTGAATGAGCTAGCCTGGATACCGGGAGCACCATACAGCCACATTAGTCTGAGCAGAGCACCATACTAATGAGGCCCTGGAGAGCACTGTGCTAATACCTTTCTACTGCTTTCAGGACCTATGCTAGCTCAAGCATTTTTGAATGGCAATGCATTGTACCATGTGAACATCTCTCAGTGGGACAACCCCTAGCACTTACGGACTTAATACATTAAATCTTCAGAATCAGAGCCCATTTACCTGGCTATACGATGTGATGGGATAAACAAGCATGATGAATTTCTCTCCCTCTCTTGGCCTGCAACTCTTTTCTACTTTTTGCATCTGTTCTTAAGTCACTTTATTCACAAGCAGCAAACTTCAGAAACTTGCAAATAAAGTCGCACAGGGAGCAAAACTTTAAACAAACAGCAGCACAAGAACAATGCACCTGAAAGGAAAATACACGAAAAGAATTCAGAAGTCTTGAAAGGTTCAGTCAAGGCTGTCTAGACTATATAGCATAGATTGCCATTAACTTACTGCTCAGACGGTTGAAAAATATCTGAAAGTCTAGAAACTTATAGAAACAACACAAGCCATATTTCTATGATTGGTTTAATGCTTACAGATCAGATTTTAGGTGGTGTAAAACCAATAAAGTCTATTTCCACCAGATGATCATCTGGCCCTAATGTTTCTCTTTTTCAGTTCCCTCAGTCTCCTGCTGCTTTCATTCACACAGGACCAGTCGATAAGCAAGAAAGCCTTCAGGGGTACATTTTCAAAGCATTGATTGAATACGCACACTGAT
Source organism: Crocodylus porosus (assembly GCF_001723895.1). Lineage (NCBI taxonomy): Eukaryota > Metazoa > Chordata > Crocodylia > Crocodylidae > Crocodylus > Crocodylus porosus. The sequence continues at coordinate 6,351,595 of NW_017728924.1, read as the reverse complement.
ATCTGTAGGTGCGTAACTCTTCTGTGAACCCGGGAATGATGCCTCCTTTTCAAAGCCCTATGGACACATGCTGGCAAACAGAAAATTTGGTGGGGGTGGAGCAGGGTGGGGACGGGGGAGATGGGAAATACATGCTTGGTTTGGGTGCTTACTTGTACACAGATGCACAGATGCACACATATATGCATGCGCATACACAAACGCACACACGCTGGGCTCATCTGCACATTCATTAATGTGCCGTTGTTAGTGCACATTAAAGTTTAGTAGCTGTAATAAGTTTAGTACCTGCAGCCAGTGCACGGTTTATTAGTGACGCTAATGCGCACTAGACTAATTCTAGTCTTAGCACATTAGCACAGCTTTTGCCGTGACATGCTAATGCGCAGTTGAATTAGCCTACTGTGCAATTAGTGCCTCATGTAGATGTGCCCGCTCTTCTGGGAAGTCACAACTTTACACAGGAACACTTTATTGTCCATTCATGAGCCCATAGCCTCCTCGGCCCGCTGCAGTAGGATTGTAGCTCACATACAGCTTTGCTCAGTATCTACACATGCAAAAAAAGTGGAGAACCTGGAGTTGAAATAGGGAAGACCTGATCCTGGAGTTGAAACAGGGAAGGCCTGTGTACCTGGGAGGGAGGGAAATAAGGGCTGAATCTTCTTTTCTGTTCCATTTTAAAAATAAAGCATTGTTTAGTGACCCTTTCCTAGGTGACTAAGTCAAGTTTTCCCAAGCCCTCGCATTTGCTGCTCTGTGAGATGTAGATAACGGGAGCCCTGTCATTTTCCCAGCCTGCTCCATACAATTTACCATGTAATATGGTAAAACAAGCATAATTCCATGAGAAAGGTGTGTGGGCCATGCAAGAGTGCTATTTTCTGCCCTGAAAAACAACACTTAAGAGCCTGACGCAAAGTCCAGCGAAGGCAACAGCCACGGTAGTCTAGTTAAGGGGAGATTCAAACCTGCCGCATCCTACAGGGAGCAGAGGTAGACATTACATTTCAGAAAGGTGTCATATGGCCACACAGCTCGGTGCTGAATACAGAATGGGAGAGGTGAGTGTTCAGTCCCTTTAAAAAACTAAGGGCACCTTTATTCAGGGCCTAATGATGGGTCTGGATGACTAACATCAGGCATCCCAGTTGGAAAAGTTGGCCACATTTAAACTAAGCACCACATGTATCCTCCTTTCAGACCATTTACAAAGGATTCCCTGACACCAGACTCTTCCCCATTCGCAGCCCCTCCAGAAAGCCGGTGCGGCTGTTTGGGAGCTGAGGTTAGTATCGGGAATGCACGAAAAACAAACTGTAAGATAATGTTGCCTGTTTGGCTTCTGTACAAAACCTGCCGTCTCTTCAATGCCAAAAATTATTTCCAACCTCAGAGGAAAGGCTTTTTTGAGACGGCGTGATCACACTGGTACTGCTTTTGGACAGCTGATATGCATTTTCATCAAGGAACTATTTAAAAGGCTTTGTGTCTCTTTCTATATCGAAGGGATGTGACCTTTGATGACAAGTAACTGTAATTACATTTGTTAACCTGACTTCAGAGCTAAACAAAGGAGATATTTATGATAAATTCTCCACTGCCAAACAAACCATACAATATGTCATTAGCAAAAGAAAAACTGGGACTACTTAAACAGTACAAACTCTTTGGAAAGAGTGCTGAGCTTTCCAAATCACAGCAGCTTGCATCTTTTGTACTGTGCATCAGTAATTTGTGGGCCTGGTGTTTTCCCTGGCAGCTGCCACATGGACAGAGCAACACGTGGAAGGTGCAGGATGGAGCGAGGTTGGAGGAATGAGCTTCTTCTACCAGAACTCAACTTCCCAAAAGCAGAGACAAAGTCCCCCGACGCAGAAAAGGCGGCAATGCCTTTCTGCAGCTGAGGAACTCCAGCCGCTGAAATCTAGGAACGGTTTCCCCGAGGGATTCTTCAACGCCAGCTTCCAAAAGAGCCACTGGTATAAACAGAGGCAAAACACACGATGTCTCGAATTACGAGCTCTCCCATCCCCAGCCCTCCCTGATACTTTTTATGGGGGCAACAGCTGTGGACACTTTGGAGCGGTCAGCTCCCTATGCTCCTTTTACGGCCATGATGGTTTCAGACTGAGACTTCAAATGAATGGGTACCTGATTCTGTTTCAAAGCAGCAGAAAGAATCTGGGACAGGGACCGAGACATACTGTGAGCAGGGCCCTCATTCTTATTAATTTATGTAGGTAAAATAAAGGAATAACAAGAGGCAGCGAATTCTTAAAAACAGATACAAGAGTGAGGCCTGGCTGGCCCCCTTACGCGGTGCTTAGCTTTCTTTATTCTCTCCTTTTCCAGCTCTCCATAAACTGTAAGCTCCTCTCGGCAAGGATTGCCCTGAATATCTGCAAAGCACAAGTACGCTGGGGCCAAAAACAAATATTAATGTTATTGATATTGGTCCTAATAACCATCCAAAGATTGTATTATTACTGGGATATTATATGCAAGTTCTCTCACTAGAAAGTCTGCTCTGGCTTTCTCAAAGTCCTACGCAACACGTTCCTTCGAAAAAGGGGTTTTTCGGTATGTTCTGAGAAAGGGAAATAAGATTAAAGGGCTCTTTTCAGGGAAGAGAACTGCATTATTTCAGAAAGCGATTACATACTGAACGATGCGTTTGTGCTAGAGGGAAAATTTTGCTGGCGCATGGGAGGCAGCGAAGCAAGACGTTCAGGCAAGTGAGACATTCGTTGAAAAATATGAGTTTTGTGGGGAGTGGACAGGAAATCCGGGGAAAGAATGGAAAATATTTAATAATTTCAACACATTTTAACTGAAACGTTACGCTTTAGACATGGGGTGTTTACTTTCTACATTTCCAAATGCAGCTCTGACTCTGCGTTTCAGGCTGACCAACAAAGACCTGATTTCCTGTTTTCTTCATTTTGTCTTCTATTTTGCTTCTATTCAACCTGCAGTTTTCTTCTGATTTTTTTCAGCTGGGCTGCTGCAGACAAATACAGGATTTGCTTACCTCTAGTCCAGAAATGCAAAAGGTAATGACTGGTGTTTCCCGAACAGGATTCCCCCTCCCTTCATTGATTCCCTTATTTTGGAGGGCAGAAATTCCACACTCGCAGACACCGTTAACTAGCTTTCATCCAAAAGCTACACATTTACATGCCAAGATAACATTCCAGATATTCTGGCCTATACTGTAAGCTCCCAGGTGTCGCACACATGCAGCTTCTCCTTAGCCTCACCATCTGGGGATTTACGAATCCTGGTCAGAATATGATCTCTGCTTTCTTAAAAAAATACTTAGCTCATGCATAATCCAAACACTAAACATGCTCTCTCACTATAAGCAGATTTTCTGGGGGAAAGGGCAGAAAGTACATAACTTAGCCAGAAGGAGGAAGCGAGCAAAGGGGCAAAGGTGAGAAGAGAGTCTTTATTTACTTGCTTTTCCATTTGACTATTTTATATTGTTCTCACTTTGCTGTTTTTCACCCAGACAGAGAATACAGTCCTCACGAAAGGTGCTGGAGCATTCGCGCTCCACAGAACAGGAACCTCGCGACCTCCCCCACGTGCTGCCTCCACTACCGCTACCCTCGACACTTCCCCTAGACGGGGACATCTCTCCGAGTTCCCCTGCCTGCTGAATGGGCAGCAGTCTCCACAAAAAAGGACAAGTCTCCTGTTGCCCTGCTTAGGATTTCTACGTTGCTTGTGCAACTCAATTATGAGCGTGCTGCAGGTGCCCCTTTGTGCCAATTCAGTGAAGATCCACATTATTACAGCCCCCAGCTACTACGCCAACGGTTCTTCGCGTCAAGCTGCAGGAGCACATTTTGGTCTAGAGGTCCCCGGTTCGGTTCCCCTTGTGTCAGCACAAAAGGCAGTCATCACACCTGAAGCCAACGGTATCAGCGCTGTCGAAAGAATGGGAAGGCATAGAGACAAACCTAAGAAATTGAGCAATCACTCCACGGGTGTGATTTCAGAAAGCCAAGAACACCATAACGTGATGGTCATTGTCTAGGACTTTCTAACACATAATAGTTTCCAATCCATTATTAGGAGCAGTGTAGAAAAAGCATGGCGAATCACTGGGAATGTTCCTGCCCTGTTGTCCAGTGCTGGTCTGATTATGGATAACATCACCGTGGTAAAATGCTAGTCCCTTGTCTCAACAAGATTTACTGCCGCGGTGTTGGCTCAGGAGCAGTGCAAGGGGATGACAAAATTAAGAGAAAGGCTGCAGAAACAGAGCAGGGGGCTGAGTCAGGCAGTCACAGCTGGGGAAGCGGCAGTGGAGAAGCAAGGGCAGTCCATGGTCGTTACGAGTTCCCTGTTGTTCTCCAGTTTTCGTGCTTGGAGAATGTGAGCCCATTAATTCGGAGTCTGCTGAGAGCCATGAATGAGCCACACACTATATGTTGCTGATAAAGCATAGGAAAGCCTCTGCCTGGGATAAACCGTTCTTCTTCAGCCTTGCACTGAAACAGAAGAGTTCCTGGCACAGAAGAGTTCCAGGATGCATTTTTAAAAGGGGCATCGTTTTCACAGTGCAGCTCTGACCTTCCAAATTTCAGCATGTTTCTCTAATTAAGCTCTTCATCCCTCTGATTCAAACAGCTGTTGACAGCTTTTGCAAATGGATTTGTCCCCCAAAGACGTTCACAGCTCTGCCAGATACTTAAGGGAAGAACAGGATTTTCATTCTGCACAACTGTGCCTTTTCTTCTCTCCAGTTTTGTACTATACCTTGATTTCTCATTTGACTAGATAATGGAAAATGTGGCAACTATGATATCTTACCTTTCAGTCTTTTCTTGATATAGATTAGATAATGCGATAGAGCCAGGCAGATATTTACCACTGAATACCCAACAGTATATATAGTCAGTGCTGATACTGTCTACATGTTGTTCTTGCCAAGGATCCGGATTTTCCGTTTGCCATGGTAAAATGCAGGAAAAAAGTGGATTTTCTTCTTTAAAGGAGGAAAAAAGCCAGAAACCATGGGTTTCCTCTTACAGACTGTCAGAGTTCCAGCCTACAAGGGGCTGCTTGGTGCTGGGGGGTGTGGGATGCGGGGGCGGGGCATGTGCATGTGTGCACATGCACATATGCACATGGCAGCCAGGCAGCAGTGGAAACCAGCTCCCACACCTTCCTCCAGGCAAGTCTCTGGGGGTGGGGCACAACCAATGTGTCAGAGGGCACAGAAGAGCACAGGGGACATGTTAGGGGGCTGAAGGACATGCCCCCCCCAGATTTTTGTGCCCACAGTGGGATGTGCAGGGCTGCATCCAGACAGGAACAGCTCTGGATGCCACACTGCAATGGCCACCAAAGTGAGGTGCCCCCTGCCCATCTGGCAGCAGTGGGGGGTGCAGCTTCATGCCATTGCCGTGCCTCACCTTGACAGCCATGGCGATGTGGCGCTCCCTCCCTTTGGCGCCAGGTCCTGCCCACTGGGCCTGCCCAGAGCTGGTTTGGCCTGGCTGCAGCCCCACATCCCCCTGTGGGTGCAGAAGTTTGGGGGGGGGTACATGGCCCCCCACTGTGTTGCCATGGCCCCCCTGCTTCCAGACAGGAACAGCTCTGGATGCCACACTGCAATGGCCACCACCCCTGCCCATCTGGCAGCAGTGGGGGGTGCAGCTTCATGCCATTGCCGTGCCTCACCTTGACAGCCATGGCGATGTGGCGCTCCCTCTCTTTGGCGCCAGGTCCTGCCCACTGGGCCTGCCCAGAGCTGGTTTGGCCTGGCTGCAGCCCCACATCCCCCTGTGGGTGCAGAAGTTTGGGGGAGCACATGCCCCCCACCCCCAATGCACTGCCTGTGCCCTCCCCACCCCATTGCCTGTGCCCCCTGCCTTCCCCAATGCATTGCCTGTGCCCACACCCGGCAAATTCCCCATATACCCACCCCCTTCCTCACACACTGGGGTGTTTGGGGCAGGAGTGGGGGGCACCCAATTGCCTCTGTGCCCTGTGAACAGGCTCAATGGCAGACACTGATGTTTACTATTGTATAAATGGTGCCAGCTAACAGGGACCTTCTGCATTTTCATTTTAGTGAGAAATTACCACCTGCTAGTCAAATATGCGAATCCTTCAGTAAACTGCAAATTAATCATCACAACTGCAACAGGGCTGCTAATTTGTGCTCACTAAATACTGTTAAAACTACCTCTTGATAAATCAATGTACCATTGATGTTTTCATTTTAACATCGATACCATATTTTAATGGCTATTAGAGTCTCATGTCTAGACACTGTTTAATACAAGGTAACGAGAGCAGAAGAGATGACTCTTCTCACAGTGGAATCTTTATTAGTTCCCATATTCCTCAAACTTTTGAGAAAAAATTGTGTTGCCTTTCACATTATACACACAATTATTCATTTGCTCCTGGTGGAGAATTGCTTGTTATTCTGTACAAAGCTGATGGATCAGAAATGGGTTAAATAACCAAGAAAGGAACTAAGAGGTTCGCTGGTTTAATGGTTTCTTGTTAACTTTTACTTAGCGAGTCCTGGATTCACAACTCATTTTACTGTCTCTTTTTAACCACTGTTCCCCAAACTGCCACAATCTGACAGTTGTCAGTCTCAGCTCAAGAGAGGAGCAGAGGTGTTTAAATCAGGACCAAAATATTTTGATCGTGTTGTCTGGGAAAACTTGGAAGGCACTTGTCTGTCTCAAGCCAAGGTTAAGGAGCCAAAACTTGACCCAAGAAAGTGTTCAGCTGGATTTAAAAAGCCACCTTGATGTTCTCCTGATTCTGACCAAACCAGGCACCACAATGCACATTAGAGGAGGCTAGGGAATGGAAGGCAATCGTTTTTGAGCTGTTATGTCATCTTGGCAACAGCTGGAGTTTTCATTTTTGGAAAGGAAACACTAGGAGCATCTACACACGATGCTAAAGTTACTGAGCATCTACACAAGATGCTCAGTAGACTAATTCTACTGAGCATTAGGGTGGTGGGCAAAACCCAGGATAACGCACTACTGCACGGTAGAATTAGGCTACTGCACATTAGCATCACAAAAAAGCGTGCGCCAGCACTAATGCTCAGTAGAACCAATTACAGGACATTAGGCTAGTACCTGGTACTAAACTCAACGCACTGTAATTAAGACACATTGATGAACATGTAGATGTGCCCACTTAGAGGTTCATTGAGCCATTCTTCAGCTACCTGGCAGCAAAGAAGCTATCACCAACAAACAAAAAAGAGCAAGGGTCTGAGAGCATTTGAAATACTCACTCCATCTTGTTACTGCTCAGTTTGGGGTTGAGGGGAGGGGAGGGCAATGTTTCCTTTATCTAGCTTGCACAACGGTTTTATTAAATACATCAGCAATCACGACTAAGCTACAGTGTCTTTGACAATGTCTATGTTTTCTTTCTAAAAGCATAAACTGACGGTAATGAATACACCAAGAATAGCACAGAAATGCCAGAGACATTGAGGTAGATTTCTAACTTGAAGTCATAGAAAGAACAACAAAAGGAACAGCAGTTAATGTCACTGTAGCTAGCCACGGATTTCAAATTTTATTAAAGGTCTTTATTTCGCAGTCAGCAGATGGGCAGTCAACTGATGGAGCACAGTCATACCTCTGAGGCCCACTTGTAACATTACCACCCATTCAAATGGCCTACAGCGACTGCCCTTTAGATTTAAACCTTCCCTCTGTGAAATAAAATACCTAGTTTACTAGCAAAAGCCGGCTCTCAAACATCTCCATGTTGTCCAACCACTAGAAGGGAACAAAACACTTTTGGCTACTAGGTGACATGCTCATGCATTATCATAACCTTAATCCATTTCCGTTGCCAGTAAAAACATCAATTGCAGAAGATGTACAAAAGTTCTGCTTATCAGTAAAGGAAACCGTGTGTCAATCACAACAGTTTTTATAATGGTAAAGGATCTTCATTTGCATGGAAAATTGAAGTGCTGGTCCCATAAACCTTTTACCATGCTAAATCCTAGAAGTATATAACAGACTCATCTTTTTTGTTATCCTGAGCCAGCACAAAAATCAGTATTCGCCCTTCAACTCCCAAGCTCTCATTTCAAGGCAGGAAGTAAAGACCTTGTTTCCCTCTTCCAATGTTCTGACTCGTCTCAGCCAAAACGCTTAGAGGAAAATCAACTGACAATGTCTGAGAAGATCTCTCTGATGAATGCAAAATGACCAGCAAGCTGCCCGTACTCTGTTGTTATACAATCTTTCCTCCCACGCCATTTATTTGTCTCATCTATCTTGCTCCAACCTAGAGGGTGAACTCTTCAGTGGGTGGCCCATCTTTTAACTCCAGTGCCTAACACAATCGGATACTGTGCTCGACTGGTGCTTAGATATGGCTACGTTGCCAATAATAAAGAGGAGGACGAAGAGGAAGGCAATATGCTGCTCAAAGCTCAAACATGGGAGAGAACTGACCACATTTCAGCAAGGTTTCTATGCCAGGCAATAACAAGAATGAGTGCACTAAACATTATGTAAACTAACCATGATATTTCAGTGCAATACAATGCAGTGGAATAGCAACATGGAAAACACGCAAATCCTCTGAAACATTTATAGCAAACATTATTGCAGCTTCTAGCGGGATGAATGAGCTCAAGTCTCTTGTGAGAGCCCATTTACAGGAGATGAAAGCCACATCTATTCAGGGAGACCTCATCAATAAGTAAGTAGGAAATTGTTCTGATTCATCATTTAATCATAACCATGCCTCACCATACTACAAGTGGGCCCTTTTCTTTGCACCATATAACAACATTACCACCGCTTCTTGCTGAGGGCTGAGTCACTGACTGATTTAGGGAGGGCTCACAAAGCAGAAAATAAACCTCAAGCTTTCAAAACACAACCGCTCGGGTCCCCGGGGAATCAAAGCAGGACATGGAACAAACACTGGTAGCAGAAAGAAATATAAAAGGGTCCCGTGTGCTTTTATCACCATTTGGATAAGGAAGGTCTCATAGTCGCGCCGTGGAAAGGATAACTTAATGTCAGCAAGATGGCATGGACACACGAGAAACAGCAGAGGCGTATTCGTAGAAATGCAGGCTGTTCTCTTCTCTTCTTTTTAACTGCCTACTAACCTAACTGTAACAGAGCTCTCTCTTCATGCTGCAGAGCGCTTAACAGTTACTTAGTGTAAAATGACACCAAAAATAAAGGAATTTTATAACATGAGGATTTAGGCAAATTTTTAAGTCTCGTTCAGCCAGATGGTGCAGTCAGTTCAGATGTGTAGTGCAACTTTGGAAAAATATTCCACTTCTGACAGAAGTATTGTAATACAAAGAACAAATCCAGGAAAGTATGTTTGCTTTCCATGTGCTCTCTCCAGTGCTTTAACGATGATGAATAGAAGATTATTCTGTGCAGTTCTTTATGATCTGATTAAAGTAACACAACTGCTGAAAATGAGGAAATAAAAGCCAATATAAAATGCAATATCTTGCTGGTTTTTATTAAGTTGTAATGCACTGGTAGCTCAAGCTGATGTAAAATTTCCTAGCATTGGGAGAGTCTATGTTTTAATTTAATACTCTGTACATTACTGGTGCTGAGGTACTGAATTTCATTTTGATGGAGGACAAAATTTAAGCTCCTTTAAGGGATACATTAATGACAAAATTAATGATGAAATAAATTGCATTTGTGTCTCCAGCCTGGATGATACAAAAGCACCTCACTGATCCCCATTTTGGCATGCACATGGTTAATTAACTGTTAACCATTTTTTCGTGGAGGTCTTTATTAACCTCATACCTATCTGGGCAGTAATGTGATCCTTGACCCGGATGTACCCCTCTATCCCATAATCATTCACAATGCCCATAAATCAGAGAAATATTATGCCTGTGTATGAACATAGATTAAGAGACTTGCCCACGGTTACACAGGAAGTACATGGCTGGACCAGGAATTCAATCCATATCAGGAATCCAGTCCAAATATTATGCATCCATTGTATCATATTTTCTCTGTAGCAAAAAACTTGACCCCATATATTCAAAATCTTCCTGAACCTACTTACCCAAAAAGAAGGGATGGTTTCAGAAGTAAAGTGCTACTTGGCATGAGTAGGGTTATTGCATTCTGTACCATGAAGTGTCATACAAGCCATCCCATTGATTTCAGTAGCATTCATGCGATTAAGAGTTTGCACTGGACCCCACTGCAGATCCGTCTTCCTCCAGATTTAATCATAACAAACATAGGTGCAGAAAATCATTTGTGCAAGTGTTACTCATTAGAGAGAGCTTGTGAACGTTAAAGATTCAGAGAGATCTTCCTAATGATTTAATACCTCCAAATGAGTTCCCATCAACATTAGCTGAATGAGTGCTGTTCTATAATTACTTTTGGTTTGATAAAGATTTCTATCTACAGACCTAGGCTTACAAGGCTTTAACTTCAGATCTGGACTAAGTAAATCTTCATCCAGACTTTTTGACATCCACAATTAATTACATTAACAAATTTAGCCAATTTTATTCAAACAACGTGAAATCGATTCCACATATAAATGCATTTTCTTTTTCCGGGAGACTGACAATGCAAACACTCTCTCAATGCAACCACTTTATCAGCGCATGGAACAATCATCTACAATTCACTGCTCGGTTTGATAAATGATTACACTTACTACAAACAGAGGTGAGAATTAATACAACTTAATTATACAGGAAAGAGACAGATAATCCTTAGCCTTTAAAGGAACTAAAGACTTTGCAGGCAGGCCAGTTTTTACCCTGGTGTAAACTGGCATACATCCACTGACAACCTTGAATTTTGACACAGAGTGTTAGCCATAGGAAATCAGGGTCTGCTGAAAGGAAAAAATGTGAAATTCTGGAAAAGGAACAGCCACAGTAGTCATGGGAGGCTTGGCAAAGTGAAATCATGTCACTTTTTCAAGTGTCCTTCTCTACTACTTCCCCAACCACTGGCTTTCTCTTCACTGTTGCATCAATTTAGCAGGCTTGCCAGAGTATAGTTTCATAGTTTCATAGTAGCTAGAGTCGGAAGGGACCTAGGTAGATCATCTAGTCCGATCCCCTGCCTTGGCAGGAAAGAGC
>NW_017728924.1:6291730-6340358 GCF_001723895.1 Crocodylus porosus | reverse complement strand
TCACTGACTATTCAAACCCTCAGGAGTGCTTCATTGCTAGATTCAGGCTTGCAAGATCACGTCCATCTCTTAGGTATCCCCCAGCCCTTCTTTCTCCACTCACTCTGCTCTCGGTCTCATTTATTTGTCTGTTGTCATTTCCTCTAGTTCAGATTTTAAACTCTGCTACCAATATACCCTGTATTTACCTGAACCCCAGACCTCCCTTTGCCTTTCACATCTCTCTTGTCTGCAGCTGTGCTTCATATCTCCTCGAAGATCTGCACTTCCCTTGGCTCTCAATCTGCTACAGCTTCCCTTAAAAATTAACCACTTCCTTTCTTTAGTATAAATTAATGTACATGTACTCTCTGAAATTTTAAACTCGAGTCCTGGATCCAACTCCTTTCCTCTCCACTATGCCCTACAAAGGCTTCCTTTCCATTATTGAATATTTTCAAATTGCCATCATGACTTTCAAATGTCTCCATGGAGTAGAACATCACCTTCTCTCAATTAAGGTCAATTCACATACCTCCTCTCCACTTCAGTTTTGGATGGCCTACCTCTCACACTTTTTCCCTTGACATACTTTGTTGCTGCTTCATTTATTTTTTATATTTTATTCATTTTATTGTCTAATACGGGGAGCTCTTTCCTCTCTCTCTCTCCCATAAGCCACTTCCTCACTTTAAACCTTGTCTTAAACCTTCCTTTTCTCTTTAGCTTATGATTGATTATCTCTGTAGAGGATTTGGTAGGTATTTGGGACACTATGAAAAGAAAAGGTATTGTACTGTAATACCACCACCTTCAAAATGCCCACATTAAGATAAAACCTATCTGTCACTGATAAAATCCTTTGTTAATGTCTCTTTCATCTTTTTTCTCTCTCCATGTCATTAGAGCATAAGCTACATAGGCAAAACACATCATTCAACTTATTCAGCACAAAAGCATAATCTGAATAAAAGAAAGTGGCTATTGGCCACGTGATCCATCATGGTTTTTTCACTTTAACAAAAAAAAAAAAAAAGATTGGTTCTCAATGCCTCCAACTCAGAAAAGGGTGATTTAAACGGATAATTGAAAGGCTTTATAGATTTGTTTGGGTTTATTTGCTCCTGATAATGACTAAATTTCCTCCTGAAAGGTAAAGCGCACTATTAATATTCCTTCAGTAGATGAAAGATTTTATGTGCACGATTCCTACAGACCTCTAAAAATCTCACTGTGTAGTTTAATTTCCCTTCAACAATATTTCTTTGCCATTCATGTTCAGCAGCTGCACAGGATATTACTGTTAATATGTATGCAAAGAATGCTTGGGGTGCTTTGATGGAATACATGCCAAACAGGATGCCAAGTCTATTAGGGAGGATGAACCACTGCCATGCTTCCATTCCTCTCTCTAATAAGGTTGACCTCTCATTAAACTATGAATTCCAGATGGACCAACTGCAGGGCCAATTCCTTTTGTTGGGAAAGCAGGTATGCAGCACAGATAGGCCTGTGTTATAACAACCTATCTGTGGTCCCTTCAAGACATACCTTCCCCCACACACATACCCCTGCCATACAAGTCACAAATTGCAGGGGAAAGCAAAAATCATTTGTGTAGAATGGCAAATAATGAATAGGGAGCATGTGCACCAAAATGAAAAGATCATGTCCCCAGATCTCAAACTATTACCAGGAATAGGTTCTGAATGCCATAAATTTCAGATAAGCAGAAGGTAGCAGTTAAAGCATGACAGTCTCCTCTCACCTTTAGCTTTTCCTGCTTGCTTAGCAAGTCAACACATAGGTCATCAGCAGGGTTCACCCTAGGACATTGTGGGCACATCTACACTTGCACTAATGCACTTTAGTTAACGCTCATTAAGTCTAGTACCTCCATTGTGAGGTACTAGGAAAATGCATGCTAGCCTCTCGAGCATTAAATAAAGAGTATGGGCACCTATACATGAGCACCAAGGCTGCTCCAATGCACTGAAATTCCAGTGTGTCGGAGCAGACTCAATTAATCAAGTCTGCTGGAGTGTGGCAATAGCTGCGCTCCACCAGCCTCCTGTGTCTCATGTATCAGTGTCCCCCCACTTAATAATGGTGGTAAGGGTGCTTGCACTAAAGCTCATCAAATGAGCTTTAGTTAAAAACGCCCCCGCCACCATTTTAAAGCTCAGGGATGCTGATGCACAAGATGTGCCACTTTAATTAGAGCGGCTCTTGGAGCCCCTCTAATTAAAGTGCTGTCCTCCACCCCCAGAGCATATGTAAAAGTGCCTTATGGTTTTTAAGTGATGCTTAATGTGCATTAGCCTATTTCAATGCGCATTAACTAAATAGCACGGGGGTTTTTTAGTGGTACTGTAATGCGCATTAAAAAAGGCTAATGTGCTTTAAAGTGCATGTGTAGATGCATCCTCTGTGCTCTGTTTTTAGTCCATGCAATCCCACTCAGAGGTAAAGCTCACTTAGCTAGATGGGAATAAGTAGGATGGACCACCAGCCCTCCATGAAAGCCCCAGATTTGTAAGACAAGAACACAAATGGCTAAAGTATGGAGTGCTGTTGTTTCTATCAGCCACTTCGCTCAACCCAACCTGTCTCAGAAGGTGAGAAGAGCAAAGGGGTTCTCTCATCAAACAAAAGTGTCATGGAAGACTGTACAAATTAATACATAATGCATAGCAAAAACCTTTCCCCTTGTTCCTTTTCCCAGTGGTCACTGGCCTATATAATTGTTTCCTGCTGTCTCTCTTGTGTGAAATAAAATCCTGAAGGAGGAATATCTATATGCAGGTGCAGCACAAGTAGAATTAATGAAATTATTTCCTTCTTTACGCAGAGAATAGATTGCATTTCAGCTGGCAAATTTCTGCCAGCCTCCAGCTGTGCATATTTATATTAAACACTCATCATATTTTTCACCCTTTGCTCCTGACCTTCAGAGTAACGAACTGTGGCTTAAATGGGTGGGAAACATGAAGGATCATCAGTTAAGTATAACAGAGTCCCTACAGGTTTAAACTAATGAGATTTCTTCTCCAACTTCTTGGGAGAGCAGTCACTTGGGAGCCAAAAGAGGCAGACCAGCCTGGGTTTTCTGTATACATTATTTAGCACTGTTCATTTATCAGAAGTTCACAATCACCCCTAGGTGTATATTTGCTTATTGAGGTTGAAGCACACATTTACATGTAAAGTAAAACTGGCACACCCAGCTGTTTTTATCTGCATCGCCAGGGAAAGAAAGAAGGAAAAATTATTTTCAGACATCAAATTTTCATTCTAATCGCCATCCAGGGCCACACACACACACACACACAAACGTAACATGAACAGTTGCCTTCTGCGTCAAAGAAATCCTCCACACCTAAATGTGGTAGGTCAGGGGCCTCTCCACAGAGATCCAGAGCAGCAGCCAAAAGAAATTCACTTTCTGCTGTGCGGAGTCCCCATAGCACAGAGGAACTGTATGTCACGTGGAGGGTAGCACTGTGCCCGCTGGCATAACATAAGCTAAGCACAAAGCCATTTGTTCCCATCATGAGTTTCAGGTGAACAATTAGACTTGATACAGTTCTGATAAAAGCCCAGAAGTTTCACATAGCTATGGGAATCTCCTTGATTTCCCAAAACACACAAAAGATTTAAATTCATCTTAGCTTGATGGATGCAAATAATTTCATGAAGATATGCGTGGTAGAGTGTCTCATGTCAATGGGATCTGTTTACCCTGCCTGTGAGAGCCCTTGGGCTCTACCCCTAGCAGGCAGTCCTGATAACATGTGTTTAACCCATAAATTCACCTTAAATGATCAAATCAGAGCCAGAAGACATAGCTGAAAACAAGACAGATTTGTTTTCTTCCATGGAGGGAAGTTGGAATGGGATGCTACTCATTTGTTAGGAAGTACTAGCAGCAACTACACCCAGTCTCTACCTGCTTGTAGAGTACCACTAGACAAACAAATGTATTTGGCTCTCTCAACTAAGTTTAACAACCTGAACTTGTTCACAGCACTTACGTACAACAGTGATGGGCAGGCTAAAAATAGTTAAGGTAGGCAGGAGGTAGATAGTTGGAAAAGCTATTAAATAATTGGAAAGAACAGTTATTGTTCATTGATTCCTAGGAAGCAATTCTATTATACACAGTTTCCTTCTTCCTATGAGCATGCAGGCCTGTGGAAAAGAGCTCCAGAAGTCACAATTTAGAATTGTTCATCATTTTAACAACAGTTAGAGGGAAAAGAAAGAGAGCACACACAAGAGATTGTGCACTTTCATTTTCAGGTCGCAGGTTATGACCCTACTACATCCAGCACTCTGAAAAACCGGTCCTTCGCTTTGTTAAAGGAAAGACATTCAAATTTAAAACCATTACAAATTGTGCTGTGCTTTAAGAACGTTTAGCCATGCAGATGATTGTCAACACATTAAGCACGTTGTTAATGTTCTTGTCAAGTTCCGACCTTGAGGATTCACGGCAGATTTTTGATCGGTTTAAACTCTATTGGTTTTTAAGCCAATACGGCAGAGTGACAGACAGATAGGCTGTCTTCGTGCACTATAACAGTTTTTACAATAATGGAGGAGCCAATAGGGTGGAAAGGTTGAGCCAACAGTTCCAAAAGAATTAATACCATTGGGCATGAACAATTCAGTGCCCTAAATGTGATCAAATAGTTCTGGGAAAGACTTATTCTGTAGAGTCTCATGTCCATGCCAGGGGGATCCAATGTTACATCAAAAACGATATTTTGAAGTGCTGGAAGATACACCAGGTCTTGCAGTCTCTCCATCTCACCCAAAGCAAATTCTTTTCGAAATTAAAAATAGGAAGCTTGATGCTTCCTGCTAGATACCCTGTTGGTAATTAGTATCTAAACTGACACTATTATAATAGCTTATGGTTATGTATTAACATGGACCTAGCAAGGTCACTTTGTCAATGTATTCATAGAGGAGCAGTCACCAAGCAGGGGGACAGAACTCAAAGCTCTGGAGAGCCTGCTCTAGAAAACTGGATTATCCTTTTAAGAAAATCTCTCCGAAGCAGGAAAAAAGGGAAGAGGATTTGCAAGTGTGAAATTTCAAATAAAACAAGCGTGCAATTAGCAGATGTACAGTGTAAATGTATTTGTGAAGCCTTCTCAGGCTCCAGCAGGGGGAATGCATTTTATGTAGGTTCTAGACTGGTTATGAGCAGAGAAAACACCGGAGAATTGCGGGGAGGGAGGAATTAGGTTTGCCTGAATTACATATTTCTTTAATTTGGTAAGAAGGTTTTGAAAGACTGCGACAAAATCCATCAGACCAGGTGCGCAAAACTGGGACTTACATAGAACAGCATTTCCATGAGGACGTGCCTCCAAAGACAATGTTGGTCTTACCTCAAGAGCGTACATCTTGACTCTACTGATCAACTAAGTTGTTTTGTCACTACAAAATCCAGCCGTTCAATGGCTGTGTGCATCTCCGTATACGATATAGGAAACAGCAGAACAGTTAACCAATAAAAGAGACTAGGTACAGAGCAGAGTCCAATCTTAACTCCAGCTACATACCACAGTGCAGCTCTTGGTTATGAAAACTTAGAAAAAAATCTACAGAAAATGGTAAGGGCCTGCACTCCAGAAACCTCAAAACTAACCAAAATAACCTTGTTATTAGGCATTATACTTTCACCTTACTTAAAAAAACAAAAGCCAGCATCATATTCTTTTACTAGGTTTTAAGGTCAATACCTTACAGAAGAATGGGGCTAGTATTAGATAAGGGAGAAAAATGCATTCGTTTCAATGTATATGAATGATATACAGCACTTAGGCTCCAGGTTCCTATTTCAAGATACTTAAAATACAGACCTTACTATTAACTCCACCACCATTAGAACTCCTTCTCCATAGCCATAAATAACTCTGAAAATAATCAAAAGGAAACAACATAATGATTCACCAGATATTAAGTACTCCTGCACTCACCTAAAAGCCTGCAAATAAAACAGCTATGCACTCAGATGCTCCCCAACAGAGAGACCTGGAAATTTGCAGGGTGCTCTTCTAGCTGCAACCTACAATATTTACTCATCCAAGCTGTCACCAGCTCTGCTGAAAATACTATTTAATTAGCACTAAATTCTCCAAGACTGCAGATTTAAATACTGCAGAGCGACTCCAGAATGGGTGTTATTTATTTAACTGCAAAGATTTAATCGGTTTTTTAAGAGCTTCAAACTCACGCATTTCAAAAAGTTCCCCATAATCAAAATTAATGCAATTGTACAGATAATGTCCCTTGGCAATCAAAGAGAAATGTTCCAATATATTCACCTGTTTAAATGAAGGGGGATGAAGAGATAAAGCAAGAAAGCCAACGTCTCCTTAACCGAAGAGCAATTCTTTAAAATTAGTAGTGGTTTTCAATTCCCCCATAGAAGACCTTCAGATACAACCCTAGCACTGAGGCCAGCACCATCATCCATTGAATTTGGGTCTAATGTCTCCATGAGTGGGTAATATCTAATACATTACAGGCTTCTGGAGAGTCCAGAATGAAACAGCATACACGCTGATAGAAACCTGCCTTCATAGAAACCTGTCTTCTGGTTTCCGTATTAAATCAATCTCCAAGGTGACTACACTTCCTAAACCATGAGTCCAGCCCTGAAGAGGAGGTTTTCAGCAGCGTGACAAGCATCCTTCTGGAAACACGTTTCTGGCCACCTCAAAGTCTTCTAATAGTACCATAACAACTCCTTCAACAAGCTTATTTTAGTGCTGAGAGATGCTCTTATTGGGATAGGAACTGAAGACAAGTGACTATAATAGCAGGTGTTTGAGCTGAAGAAGAATCCAAAATAACTATGAATACAAATGGCTTTCAAATACTACTCGGCAAGATTGCCACAGCTCATGGAGACGTGTAGACTTTAGTTTTATGTGGCACAACTTCAGTCTTTAAAATGTACTTGATTCCTCTTTCTGCAGAGTAACGCAGAAGTGTCTGTGGTTCACTGGGGATCCCGTCTTCAGCAGATGCCAATATTAGATGCTCAGGACTAAGTATGCCATATGTGGCCTAGTGCATACTTGCAAGGTATCTCCTAACTTTTATAGCTGAAAACTGATATAAACCTATAAGAGCTAGATTTTAGACCTGTGCCCAGACTTTGTTTTTTGTTTTATTTTGTTTTTTAACTGAAATGTATTTGTATATTCTTGTTATAGATATAAGCACCCAGTGTCTCTTCATAGCCCACTGAGCTTCTGGCTCCATCAACACCCTGTGGCAATGGGTTCAGCATGAGCTGTACTGAATCCACAGCAAAAGGCCAACAGCGCCAGGCTCAGGGGTGCAGGAACAATCAGCCTCATCTTATCCTAAAAATATAGTTAAAAGGACTCCCCAGTAGTTTCAGCAGGGTTTTGTGCTGCAAAAAATAGCATTTCTATATGGCAAATGTATCTGCTTTCATTGCCTAAGGAGTCTCTATGGAGAAGCTACCTTGCAACTGGGACTTTGTTTCAGGTTACAATAAGATCAGGCAAATAAAGTGTCCAAGAATATATTAGCATTTACACTCATGAGCTTTGACTACATTCATGTCTATTTATACTTTTCCCTGAGAAATGAGCCAAATGGAGGAAATATTTGTTGAAACTGCAAAATCATTACTGATTCTGTTGAATAGTATCTGGAATTCATAACACGGTTAATCCCAAACCACAGCTCAAGTCTGAAGTTACAGGCCTCCAGCGGGGAAGAACACCTGCCCATTTGTCCAGCCAAAACTTGTCAAATTTCACATAGCCATTATCCCACTGCACCGCACAATTTACAGATCAGAAATCCTTTATAGACGGTATTCAGATCATCATTTTGAATGGGGACTAGGCTGAAAGGACTTGAGATCTTTTTCATGAACATAAAAAGGTGAAATTCAGCACATAAATCAGTCATTAGAAATTACTCAGCTCGTTAAAGCTGTTAAAAGTAGCCCCATGTCGTAAGGCCGTTTCAACCAACTTTAATAGACCATACCGTCCTTATAGATTTGAGCCTTACAAGTACATTAACTTGGCTGCAGAGATCTCACACAACCGCATCAGAGAAATCCATTATATTCATACTCATCATTGCACTTCTGCTAACAAATGGTACATTATGGAGGGGAAGGTCAACATCATCATCCAACACAAGGGGAAAAGCAGGGTTCCCCCTAACTTGCTAAGACATTACATTGTTGGTGTTTCCTCACTCTCTAACGTCCTTGGTTAGGTTAATGTCTCTTGAAAGAGTTTCTGAACCATCATCTTTAGTGGTTCTGCTCATTACCTGCACTTCCAAATATATGAAAATTAAGGTTATTCATACCATGATAATTAAATACTAATGACACTGTAAATGTAAGGAAAAATTACTGTTAGACAAATCTAGGAACCTGGATTTGTTTAGAAAGATATTTGGGAGAGATGTTGTAAGGTGTATTGCTAGTCCAGGAATCTTCAGCTGGTATACAACTGACTTCATTTGGGTAATGCCAGTGGGGACAGATCCACAAAGATTCTGGGCTTATTCACAGAAAATGAGGGTTGGATGGGACCTCAGGAGGCCATCTAGCCCAACCCCCTGCTCAAAGCAGGACCAGCCCCAACTAGATCATTCTAGGCAGGGCTTTGTCAAGCCAGGCCTTAAAAATCTCTAAGGATGCAGCTTATACTACCTCTATAGGTAACCTGTTCCAGTCCATCAGCACCCTCCTAGTTCTTCCTCCAGATACCATTTTAGGATTGCAACATTCATAGATTAATGTCTAAATTTAATAACCATTCAACTGCTTCAGGGGTAGCTTCATGGATTGATTTTAGATCACCATTAAATGGTCTAACTGGGCAATAGGTCACGATGTGTTGTACCATCTGGAAAATCGCACCACAGTCGCAACCCAGATTCTCTTTGATTCTCTGTTTATGAAGCAGGTGTTCACATTTTCCATGAAGTGTCCAGATAAGATTCCCTCCCACTGAGAAAGCTTTTCCTGATATCCAACCTAAACCTCCCTAGCTGTAACTTGAGCCCATTGCTCCTTGCTCTGACATCTGCCACCACTGAGAACAGTTCAGCTCCATCCTCTCTGGAAGCATCCTGCAGGCAGTTAAGGGCTACTATTAAATCCTCTCTCAGTCTTCTCTTCGCCAAACTAAATAAGCCCGGTTCCCTCAGTCTCTGATCTAAAGTCGTGTGCCCCAGCCCCTGAATCATTTTTGCTGCTCTCCACTGGACTCTCTCCAGCTTGTCCATATCCTTTCTACAGTGTGGGCCCAAAGCTGGACACAGTACTGCAGATGTGGTGTCACCAGTGCAGAACAGAGCAGAATAATTATTTCCCTCAATATGCTGGCAACGCTGCTACTAATGCAGCCTAGTATGCTGCTAGCCTTCTTGGCAACAAGGGCACATTGTTGGCTCATATTTATCTTATTGTCCACTGTATCCCCCAGCTCCTTTTCTGCAGAGCTACTGCTTAGCCACTTGGTCTCCAGCCTGTACCGGTGCATGGGATTGTTCTGTCCTCAGTGCAGGACTATGCACTTGTCCTTGTTGAACCTCTTGAGATGTCTTTTGGCCCAAAATGTTTCCCCCAACTCATCTAGGTCTCATTGAATCCTATCCTTACCCTCCAGTATATCTACTACACCCCGCAGCTTGGTGTCATTCACAAACTTGCTGAGGGTGCAATCCATTCCATCTCCCAGACTGTTATTGAAGATATTAAACAAAACCGGCCTGAGGACCAACCCATGGGCACTCCACTCAAACCCTGGGGTGTTCCCTCAACCCACTCAATATAGGATCCCATACACTGTCCAGCTATTTGATTGTTATGCTTTATTTTGCATTACTCAAACTGTTTCCATTTTCACTGTGATGAAAGTGTTCTGCTGACAATGAGCAGACGATGCTAGGCAAAGCCAAAGCATGAGGCTTTCTTATTCTAATCAACAGAAAACACTGAATAATTCAAAACAATCCCTACCAAGCACCTTCCTATAACCTGGAAAGGCAAAGAGTGCAGTTTTCCATCAACACACAAATCCATATTGTTCAATGCTCAGTCACCAAAGCAATGACTACTATGGAAAAGCAAAGACTACCCCGGCTGGGGCTTTTGGGTCTAGCAAGCTGAGCACAGTTTATTTCAGATATTGGTAAACCATCACATGACACAAAGAAAGTATGTCCAAATCCAACAAAGCTCAAGTGGACTGGTAGGACAGGTCATGATGGATTAAAAAAAAACCTCTATAGGTGTGCTGGTGATTCCCTCTCCCTAGGTGCAGCACCTTGCAGTTGTCCTTGTTGAACTCTAACTGCACGTTAGAATGATAGGTGCAACCCCGGCCCGAATGAAGCCTAACAGGTGGAGTGGGTGTTCTGCCATTGATTTCAGAAGGGCAGGTCTTTCCCTGTTTTCAACTTCAAAGCAGGCAAACAAAAGTGCCATTTAGTCTGTACAATTTAAAAAAAAAAAAATCACAAGCTTATTTTAAAACTGGACCAATTCCAACACTTTCTTCCAACTTTATTCCAGCTAGTAGGAAATTTAGGGGGGCTTTTGGTTTGTTTTCTGAGGTATATATACAAGCATTTTACAAAAGTAGGAATAAACAAGAGTGGGAGCACCTATACATACATTAATGCACCGTTGCTACTGCGCATTACGTTTAGTAATATAAAGTATTATATAAATACTAATATAAGTATTATAAGGTATTACATACTTATATATGATATACAATATCTTATCTGATATAAGGTATTATATAAATGTGCAGTAGCCAGCACTAATGTGCAGTAGCAACAGTGCATGGTCTTTCTGTGACACTTAATGTGCAGTAGACTAATTCTCCTGCGCATTAGCACAGTTTTTGCCATGACATGCTAATGTGCAGGAGAATTCATCTACTGTGCATTAAGCATCTCATATAAACTTGCCCAGTGAGATGTCACAAATAAAACGCATGGACTTGAAATCTATGCTAGAAAGCTGCTAGTAAATGAAAATGAAGTGCTCACTGTGTGGAAGAAATTAAGGGACATATTCTGATCATTTCACAGTATTCATCTGTAGGTCAGGGTCCACTGAGGAGTGGAAAATCTGTTTGCAAGGTACTTGGTGTAAATGGTACAATGGTCATATTCTAATCATAAAGACTGTGATTTGAGTTTTGCTTCAACAATCTAGGTCCAGACCAAATATTACTCCTCGAATGGGGAAATTTTGCAAAGTTACCATTTCTTAAAACTGGATTTCTTTTTAGCAAGACTGATAATTGTCATAAAATATCTCTTCCTGTGAAACAAAAATGTTATACAAATGAAAACAAAGTAAAGCTATTGTCTTGACAGAGGAAAATGAAAGGAGAATTGAGAAAACGATATGACATTTCCACTGATACAAGAACCACCCATTGTGGCAATAGATTAAAAAATAAGTAATGCACAAGTGCTCATGTGCTGCGATTTTGTAAATGCACAATCCAAATAAATTATGTTCTGTGCACTTCAGGTGCATTCACATTCAGCTGATTCACAGAAGGTTGCATAGATGTAAACTTGTAGATGGCTCAAATTAAGTCCTTAGCATCCCACAAAATGCAAAAAAGGCAAGAAAGCCATTTAGAGAGAGAAAAACATGTTGGCTACTCACAGACTTGAAAAATAAAACCAAAACAGCACTTTACCAGATGAGCATGTTAGTTTGACCCATATCCTCAGCATTTCTTTAGACCCAGTGATTCAATGGGGCTTTTTGGGGCTTTTATCTAAAGCCGATTCAATCAGCTTTAGATAAAAGTGCCAAAAAGCCCGACTGAAGCATGCTATCTATACAGACTTGGGTGAGTGGGGTCAAACTAATGCAATGCCTGTTCTGAGCGGGCACTGAGTCCAGGGCAGAGATGTGCGCTTGACGGGCAGCACTGTTTGGTTTTCTTTTTCATGCCTGTAAGCAACTGTTCAGATTATTTGATCTAATTTTTGAATAAAGTTGAACCTATTGAAAAGCACTTGAAGGATAGTCTCATGTTTCATTAAGATATGTTGTAAAACCTAGTCACCAAGGACTTTTGAATGCCTCTGTGCAAGGCACTAAAGAATGCATAATCAAGACAAGACAAATACTGGGAAAGACAAACATATAATCTGGGGAGGAAAAGTCCAATCCTTGTTGTGGCAGCATAGCCCTGGCCCCTCCCCTGCTATCTGCTCCAGGATGGATGTGCACCCGCTGCCAGCAATGAGCCAGGCCAGGGCTCCACAGACCCTGGTACAGCCGCTTGCAGCCTCCTGGCTGCCTGCCACAGCTGGCCCAGGCTCTGGGTATTCCCCCACTGCCCACCATGGACCCCCGGTGGCTTGCAGAAGGCAGAAGGAAGGCAGCAGGGAGCTGTACTGGAATCCATGGAGCCCTGGCCCGGCACTTTGCTGGCAGCAGGTGCACGCGCACTGAGATGGATGGCGGGGAAGGAGCCAGGATGTGCTGCCGCAACAAGGATGAAGCCCCTTGCAGCTCCCTGAGGCATGTGTGCCAAGCAAAATGGCTTTGCATGCCACACACTGGCACACGTGCCAGGGGTTGCCTACCCCAATATAGACAATATTTAGTTCATTGGTCTATTCTTACACAAACACACACACACACACACACACACACACACACAAAACTGGAGTTAAAGAGAATGTAAATCAATATACTCCATGTTTAAAAGAATGCATGAGACATGAAGATTTAAATACCTTAATTCTCATGATAAAATATAGAATCTAAAACATAAATACAAGCAGTATTAAAAATGCATGTGTTTATTAATGTATTTATAACCATGACTATAGAGAATGTTTGCCCTTTTCAGATTAGACTTGAGAGAACTGCAACCATAGTCAACATTTTTTTCACAATTATTTAGTGCAGAAAGCATGGTTATCTAGTGGAATTCTCTTCTGTTGTCTTGTTTAATGATGTGCACATATGAAAAACCATTACACAACCATTAAGGGAAATGAATAAAGGGATATTTTTCATCAATATTACTGGCCCTATATTCTTCCATCTTCAAACAGCTCTTAAGTCCTAGAGGGGTTGGATTACATGCAGCTTTTCATCTCTTGTTTCTCTCAATCAAAGCTGGAAATATTTGCTGGATCATCAAAGAAATTGCAGTGTTCTGTTTGATCATCCATTATGCCCCACCATTTGACAGTTAGTCAGGGTTTCAGAACAAAACATATACCCAGTGAACAAAAAAAGAAATGCAACCTCAGAACCACAGTTATTTTTACTTTGTGCATCTCCATTGATAATGTTTGATCAAAGGAGAGGAAGAGCAAAGGTGGAAATGCTTAGAGCTATAGGGTAATTTTTTTTTAAAGAAAGATAGCCTTTTCAAAAGTTAAATCAGCTGTTTTATTTTTTTATCATTTTCTTGGCTGGTATTTAGCCATCAGACCTTGGGCTTCTTCAGAATAGAAAAAACAGTTCTTTAGCATCTTGAAACTGCCAGAATGTGATAATTTACAGAAGCTAAATTATTCCAATGCAGTATAAGTTGGGCTCCCAAAGGGCATAATTAGAAATAGGGTAGTAATTAGAGTTATGACAACAACCAGTTGGCATTTTTGTAGTGATACTTATGGAACTGAAAGTGCATGTGCTTTCCAGAAACAGTCAGCACAAGCAGTTTCCAAACTGATGGCTTCAAAGGAATTACTGTGGATCTACACTAGTGAAAGTGTAGACAACAGAGTTCAGCTCATTAAGAGGATGACACAAGGATGCCTTGGGAAAAGATGTGGAACACCTAGAAAAAGCACTCAAGGGCAGCATATGCAATAATATTTGGTGGCCAGAGGAAATGCATTGTATAATTACTGAAAATACAGATGGGGTCCAAAGCATAAATGATGCGTGGCAATTTGTGATGTGGATGCCCAAGGGGATTGGATTTGATGACTCAGCAGGCCCCTTCCATCTCTATGTTCTCTAAGAAATTACAATCTGATCCCAACTGGCCAAAAGTATAGGCATGTTCCCATACAGGATTTAGGATTATCTCGTTATAGATAGGGGGTGTGCAATTAGGCCTGACCCAGATCTGAGCCTAGGTTCCACAGTGTTCAAATCCCTAACCAAAACCATTTTTTTCCCCTAGGAAACAGGCTCAAAAAGCATCATCAACAATAGATTAGCTTTGTTACAACTAATTCAATTAATGGTGCAGGTCCTCCCTGGGTCAGAACTTCTAGTAGTGTAAACCATCACAGCCTTGAATTTAATTCTCTCTTTATTTCCCCTCTAGCTGTGGCCCCCCAAATAGTATATAGTCAACCAACATGCCAGTGCTTCTTCATTTACTTGTGAATGGCAAATAGCAATAGAGCTAGAACCACAATGCACTTGGTCAGGCAGCAGAAGAGAAAACACACAACGGACATAAATAGAGAGAGAACCAGAGGGATGAGAGAAAATAATTCATCTGCACTGTTTGGAACTGAACTACATCATTCGCCTGCACTAAGCGCTTCACTATTGTTTGTGGTTTAACCTAAAGATACTTAAAATCCCTGTTTTCCACTAATATCGCATATACAAATGTTCATATAATGCACCAATTCTTTGCTTAGCCAAGATTAAGTGAAGTGATTGATGATACTGACTACTAATGTATTTGTTCCCATGAAACATTTTATAGTCTTCTAAGACAGCTTTATTTATAATGCATTCAAGCTATGTCAGCTTTTTTTCCCTATTGACTCTCACTACTAGGTATGACAGGCAATCAGAGGCAAGTGCTTTTGATGTCATTTATGCTTACCAGGGGAGATTCTACACTGTGCTGCACAATGTTATCAAAACAATGAAAGTAAAGCTTTTCTACAGAGGATACACTAAGCTATTAACTTAGAGTAACAACTCCATAAATACCGATATCTAACTTTCCATTCAGGCTCTTAAGGGTATCTATAATTCCTATTAATTTAGACAGGAATTACGACAGTTAATAGGAACCCCGTTAGAAGTTGTGAATAACTTTGAAGATACTCATTTCTGAACTGACACCTTCCCTGCCCTTGCACACATGCAGGCACACATGGCCAAGTGTTGTTTTCCAAATATCTGGCACCAACTCTAGTCCTGGCATAACCATTTAAAGGACATTCAGTGACTGGATTCATTCTCTGTGTCCTGTACATTGTTTCAGCCAAGATTTGAATCTTAACCATACATCTCAAATGTCAGCACTTGTACCTGAGATGAACAGAAAGAACCACGGCCGGGTCATACAGACACAAGGTAGGCACCGTGTTTGTAGGGCTCTCCACTGAAGTCAAGTTTGATCTATGCAGGAGAATAAAAGGAGTCCTCCCATATAGCTTGTATTGTTGGATGTAAACTTGAATTGGTAGGTGTCACACTTGACTTGTCGTCACTGGCAGGCCATCTTTGGCCATTGTATATCCTAAAGAATAACAGCTAGAAAGCATAGAGACCTCTGAATGTGTTCACTTTATCTAATCCCTTCCTTTTGTACAAATGCTCTTAAAAGCATTTCCTCTGCTCTATCTTTTCCTTTAAAGATGGTCTCCACCCTGGAAGACTTCACAAACAAACTAGAAGTGGCTTGTACAAATTGCTAGCCAACTCCAGTTTTGGCAAGTTTGGCATAAACAAAATGTTCTGTGCATTTTTTTTTTAAGCAGACATGAGTATTTTCATGAACATTCACTGCCTCACAACTAGAGGGGCAAATATCACAAAAAAAAGTTCATGCACAGTGTAAGCAGGCCTAATGATATAGTGAGCCTGAAAATGATCCTACGGCAGTATGGGCAGATCCAAGACTGTGTAAAGGGAGCTGCAGAAGAGCTGCAGGGATGGGCTCACCCCTGCCCCAAGCTTTCTCCCCTCCCCAATGGGCATTCACTCCCCACAGTGAAAGCAGAAGCATGGGGCTTAAAGAACCTCAGTTAGGTAAGAAGTTTATCCCCCTCTTCACCCTCTCTTCCCCTTTGTGTTCAGCTGAGATCCTGGTTTTCTCCGATTAAAAAAAAAAAATCCCTAATTTTTTATTAAAAAAAGTAACTCAAAAATCCCCATTTTTGCATGATCAAAATGAAACATCACTAATATATATGTGTGTGCGTGTATGTAGTGGTGTTTCATTTTAATCACGGAAAAGTGAGGATTTTGGGTTCCTTTTTTCATCCAAAAATTGGGGATTTTTTTTTTAAATCAGAGAAAACCAGGATCCCTGGTGTTCAGCAACATTTTACCTCCTCTTTATTTCCCTCTCCCACTGCTGCTGGCCTGGGAAGCATGGGGGAACTGCTCCAGTGAAGCTGCACAGAGAGCTGGGATTGGGTGGTGACAGTAGTGGTGGCAGCAGGTGGGTTCCCTTTCCCACTTTCTGCTGAGGCTGGTAAGGAAATGCCTGGGAGGAAATGGAGCCAGTAGGAGGAATCCACCCACTGCTGTTGCTGTCGCTGTCCCTAGCTGAGTCCAGCTCCAAACAGGGCCCAGGTGGAGCAGGGCAGGAGCAGCTGTAGAGTCCCTCCCTCGCTCCTTGCAGCAGCGATGGTCAAGGGAGTAGGAGAATGGGAGGGGATGAGACATGCCATGGAGGGGAAAGGGACGTGGGAATTCTTTTCTTCACAAATTTAGGAAAAAGTCCTATCCCCGCAATGTCAGCTAAAAGCACAAGGTGCATCTGTGCCTCTGCACCCCCTTCTAATCTGCCCTTCTGCAGAGGCTAGAAGTGATCAGACACTGGGATGAGCCATCCTACAAAAACTAGACCCCTCCCAGGTAAGTTTTTATAAAGTCAGACTGGACAGCAGTAAGGGTCTGAGCAACAGGCTGCTCTCCTGCACTTCTGGCTGACATAGAAGGCCTAACCTTGACTCTGGTGTTTGATCTTGGTTTGCAGCCTCCGACTTTGAACAGCCACCAAAAACAGTTTAGAGTTGTAGTTGGATTTGAGCATGTAAATAAAATATTGAAAAGTGTAAGATGCCTCACAGTGGTGAAAAATCTCTGAAAGATAGTGGAGGGGGGTTTGGGAAGGTGAGTACCAAGGACCTGAAATAGAAATGATAGGTAAAGTACAGTGCAAGGAATAATAAGGTTAGCATTTATGATTTAGATTTAGTTTCAAATTTCATCACACTTTTTTGTCTTTATAAAAGCAAATCATTTAATGGGAAAACTTTTTCTATTTCATTTTCAAACCATTTGACTTTATATTCCTCATTACACTTCACCAGTGGAATCTTTTGTACTAAACTGTGTTAACATACATAAGGGGAAATGTTTTGAATAGCTGAAGAAGATTAAAGAAAGAGTTTAATGCAACTGTATTGTATTAAAACACTAAAAATACATTCACATAAAACAGGTTGATAAACTAACAATGTGATTTTGGTAATAAGCCAACAGGGTATAGATACTTCCTCCAGGGTGCCATTTATTTTGTATTACTCCAGTTAAACATTTCCTGATAATTATGTATTGTTCCCTTTTTTTTTTTTTAAAGATATTACAATGCATAAATTATTTGATCATTTGTTAGGCACTGGAAATTAACATAGCTTCTCAAAGGGAATTGAGAAGGCTGCCTTGAATATTTATTAATATAATTTCATACAGCACTTTCAAATTTTAAAATGTAATTAGTGCGGAACACTAAAAAGAATAAAACAATTATTGCCCAAACCAGTTAAGACTGGTAAACGATAGAAAGTGGCAAACGCCCACAATTCAAAGTTGCCATTAAGAAGCCCAAACCAGATGCAATATATTTAAACTACTATAGGGAAGCTGTCTTAGTACTGGTTGATATTTTGTTTAACATGTCAGTATTATTTAGTAGCAAAACATAATTAAATGAATTAAGATCTGGCTGACAACATACCCAAAGCAGTAGATGAAAATCATCATCAAATAGGACATTTCCAGTGGGGTTCTTTAAAAAAAAAAAAAAAATCAGCGCTATGCCTAATGTCATTTAATATCTTTATTAATAATGTATAAATAACTATAAAAGCACTGGTGATATTTTTGCAGATGACAAATCACTGAAAGAGTGGTAAATAATAAAGTCGACAGGGCTGTCATTAAAGGCCCCTTCTACACGTTACATATATTATGCAATTTAGTGGTTAATGGCACAATAAATTTAGACAGGCCACACATGCAAAGTAACACCAGCAACAAGTGCAAATTAATTATCACACAATAAAAATGACCACCCAGCTACAAAAAGAGCCAACCAGCTATGAAGTTAGTGCTTGAAAATATGTAACAACTGGTTTTTATTCAGCTTCAACGTGAACATATAGCAGGGCCCATAGAGCATTACTCATTTGGTAACACAGGCTTGTTTGCAAAAAAAAGGGGGTGGGGTGGGGGGAGTGCTTTAATACAACTAAATGCAAAGACATACATTTAGGAACAAGAAACACAAGCCATGTTTGTAAAACGGAAACTGGATTTTGGAAAGAGTCTAGGAGATGCAGGGCGCAAGCAAGTCACTCCAACTGCCCAAATGTGATGCTACTGTAGAAAGGATTAATATATTTCTTGGGTGAATAAGAATCATTTTTATCTATTATAAAGCACTGGGAAGTCCAAGACTGAGCACAGTATTCTAGCATGATGAAAAGAAAGTTTCTAAATAGGAGGGCACAAAAGAGCCAGCAAAATTATCCAAGGATTGAACAAAATACTTTACAATGAAAAATGCAGGGTATGGGCATATGATCAGTTTACCACTAGACAGAGGCTTTACCACGTGCCAGCTGCCCTGTGGCATGTGCTTGTGTACAGAAACTGACTCAGAAAGAAAGTTGTTAAAATGTTTCCTGAAGTTTAAATAAAATATATGATTTTAAAAAGCCCCTTTATTTTGTATGGCAATTATGGATATGAGTGAAATTTGACTGTACAAACGAAACAAGCAGTGAAACTTTTAAAAAGTATAAATACCTGCAGGAAAATTATAGGTTTTATTCACTTCTCCTTTGTACAAGCAACCGGTGCCAATTTCTCCTCCTTTCTTGCTTATCATATCTCCTCACCAATGCAAACTGTTGCTACCAACAGCAACATAATAATATAGTCAAAGGTGTTCTTTGTACTAAGAAAATGGAAGGCTTCTTCATGGCTGAATCAGATACAGAGAAAAAAAGATGGGAGTGAACATTATTCAGGGAAAATGGTCAAGCCAATTCCTGGTTTGATGAGTTCTTTAAATCACCTCTTTCACTTGCAAATTTTCAGTCACTGGTGCTTCCAGAGAGTTGACCATTTCGCATGTATTTATATTAACACGCCACTTGGCACAGTAATGGCATTTACATAATAGTCTCTTAAGCATCATCTGTTTCTATCTGCCTTGGATAGTTATTTCTGCTTTATTTGAGTGTCAATGAGTTCAGATTCACCCCATAAAATACAACTTTATACATCTTTGTAGGGCCTGAAACAGATAACCATTTCTACAAGTATTTGTAAGGTGGAATTACTATGCAAAATACCTTTCTGCAAATAGCTGTCAGCTCACAACTGAAATTACAGGCTGCAACTAAAGATTTCTTCCATTTTCTCTATTTTCTGATTTCCAGGTATTTAATAAATATGCAGCACCACAGTTTAATATTGCCATTTACCAAGAACAGAAAGTTGGATTTAAATATCTCAAATAGACTGAGTTTTATGAATACGAGTCAGGCTTTATAAATACGAGTCCTGGAACACAGGAAGCAAATGTACATGCAACTAGACACATACAGCACCAGCAGGTTTGATGCCTATCAGCATGGATTGGCTTTCTTTTTCCTAATGTAGCTTGAGTCCTTGCAAAGTATCACTGTGCCTGAAAGCAGCCAGAAAAGCTCATATTTCATCAAGTCTCTTGAAATTAAGCTAATACACTAAAAGGAGTCCTTTTCTCCACAGGATATGAAGGCTGCCGGCATCATGATTGAAAGGCAGTTGATGTTTTTAAAGCACTTACGGATATTGAGTTCCTCCGAGTGAACTGTTTTGCACATTGTCTTAATCTTTCAGTTTGTGAAGATGGATGGAAGAACGAGGATTCAGCAGCTGCGCAGATTACTGGTCATGTTCGCTCCACTCCAGCTTTTGAGCAGTTGTGGAAAGCTGGCACTTAACTTTCGTTGCAAAAAAAGGAGAGTCCCAGCAGCACCACAAAAGCCTGCTGTTGCGAGGCTCTTGCCACTTCGGAGAAGTTCAGTGGAGCAGCCAATTCTCACAGCAACATGTACTTACAGGTTTCCAACCGTTTGTCCTTTAAAAGATATGCGTCCTCTGAATCGATCACCACATTTCTTAGGTATTGACATTTTACACCCTTTCCTCATTATGCTGTGAGCACCTCAACTATTTTGGGCTTCTTTCTCGGATGAGTAAGTGGGGAACAAATCAGTGTTAAATGGCATGCGTTACTCCCAAGATCTGCTAACCGTCACCTACAGCTTTTTCACAGCCGAGAGACTATTTTACTAGCCCCAGGTTGGCTGCCATAATGTCTTCCATTAAGCAGGTCTTGAATAATTTTTGTAAAACATTATTCCCTTTCTTATAAAGAACTATGCCACCAGACAAGCATCTAAACACAAGAGCTGTGTTACAATAACAGGCTTTGAGTATTCCTATTAACTGTACCCTTTCATGCACCCAAGAGCAAAGCTGATCTCACTTACAAAGGTAAATCTGGAGCACAACCATTGAGGACCCATGAAAGTACTCACAAGTAATATATAAGAATCTGGCCTGAAATGATAAAATATTAAACAGAAAAGACCACACTACTTTGTATCACTAATGATTCATGGCCTCTGTAGCTCTTTAGAAACCATGAAAATCATCATTTCCACAGTTCAGTCCTGAATTTAAACTAGACCTACCCCACTGCAGCATCAACTGCCAACACTAGTGATGGTCTCCTTTCCACTGGATGCCATAAAATTCTTTAACTGGTTTTCATTTGGGACTTTTCAGCTGGTATGGTACAAATAGGATTCCCCCAGCTTCCCCCATGCACAAAATCCAATATAAACAAGTACAGCCAGTCTACAACCCAACTTCAATTTTTCTTACACTGAGTTTTAGGTCCAAATCTCGTATGAGGTTGCTGAGGCTAAATTTTCAATTCCTGAATATTTAACTTGAGTAAAGAGCACAGGCGCAAGCCCACAAGAGTCTCTGAATAGCTTTCTCTCTTCCTATATGTCATCATAACACCTGCCAACTAGGCAGGCAAGCTTCTTTGGGCAGATGTGATATCTTTTATTAGACCAACCGAGTAGTTGAAACTTTTTTTCCAACTTCTCACCTGAATACTAGCCAGATTAGGATATTTTATTACAGACCTTGCCATGACAGCCCCATCACAGCAGCAGGAGGTGCGAAGTTGGGCAGAGGGGGGAGAGGGGCGAAGTCGGTTATCCATCCAAACTACCTGTACTGATCAGGCTGTTTTTGATGTCTTCATTTTACAACCCATCTGACAGAAGGTAATACAAAATACTGCATTACCAAATTTCAATTTAAATCTCAAGCATCTAATGACTTTTCACAAGGTGCTCAAACTAATAGTCTATAATTTATAACATCATTAAAATTTCCTGATTGTAATTAATCACCCATCAATACAGTCCTTAGACTTCACTGTTAACGTGGACAGCGTTTCATTATGGAGCTCACATGCCGTACTTTTATTTTTAAAACACACAAACAAAAATTAGCCTCCAAATTTATGTTCCAATCTCAGTGATTTCAAGTCAGCACTTTAGTTATACAAGACATGAAGACTCAGAGCTCTTATTAAGTAGCCGGTTTGTGTTAAATCATTGTCATAAACACCTAGATGACAAATGGAGAACAAAGTCTCAAAGATAACTCTTTGCACAGAATTTAAATTATGCTTTAACTGGCTTGCAAGAATTTGATTTCTTCCTTGAAAACATTTCACAAAAAATAAATGTTCCATTTTCCTCAACATTTTTACTTGACAAGTTTTCACTGAAAAACAATAAAACAAAACCATAGTTTTCATTCCCCTCCCCCCCCCAAATAGATTTTATTCCTTGTTTGGGAAGTTATTTCCACTTCACTGAAGGTGCAGTTCCTGCAATTTTTTTGCAAGCTTTCTTAAAAAGTGAATAATAGCACAGTACATGCTTCAGTTTGAGTTTCCATTAGTCACGTTGAGTTGCATAGCTAGAAATTTCCTGTTTAATGAGTGGGTGAGGGGAGAGGCTGGATGGTCTTAAAATAGGAAATTTCATGCTGCTGAGGATTCATTTTCTGCATTCTGCCTTTAAACCTCCTATTCCAGAATGCTGTGCATCACAGAACACACAGCGATATTCAATATTTCATCTCTCTTTTTATTTCAGTGCATCTCATACACTGGACACAAGCCATCCCACTCACTCTTACTGTTTCTAAGGTGGGACATTTTTCTCATACTTTAGGAGTCAGTGAATGGGTGAAGTCCACTACCTTCCATCAAAATTATCTTTCTTCAAAGGACACAGAATGGAGAGATGGCTATTTTTTTCCTCCCCTTAGTTGGCTAGTTCTCCCCACTCTGAAAAAATAGAAGAGAAAAAACATTTTGCAAGTCAATTCCAGATTTTCTGGTACATCAAAGCAAACCACAAGTCATTATGTTCTCTTGCTGTATACTCTGCAGCGTATAGTCCATCTCCAAACGGGTTACAAATTGCATAGTATGCAATGTCTATGTGTTTTCATCTATAACCAAATCACATTTTGTCCCACAGAAAATTGTTTTTTCAGAATTTCCCTATTGCTAAGCACCCTTCCTAGCCAAAAATCAAACATGGAAAAGAAATACATGCAAGTATCTCCAACAGTTGTTCTTAATTCTTTTTCAGGCAACACCCCCATTAAAGCTACCATTTCTGATTGCAGAAATGTCTTCATTATTTTATGAAAAGCAAACACGGACCTCCAGCAAAGTGGACTGAACAATACTGTGAAAATATCACAGCTTTTGTAGCAAAGGCAAAATTTAATAAGAACATTTAATTGAGTAGTGACTTCTTAGAAAGCTGCTTGGCAGGGAATCCAGGGCAGCAAAGGAGTTAAGTTTATATGACTGTAACACAAGTGAAAAAAAGAACAGTAAACAGGTGTTTACTTAAAAGGGTAAAAAAATCTGAATGATGGCCAATTGCTGGTCATTCATTTACTTTGCTGGCTCAGGTGTTAAAGCTTGAACCATTTTTAACTTCTGTTTCTGTAACAGGGCAGACAGTTTGTCTTGGTCTAATCTTGCTGCTAAGCTGATATTGCTGCACCCGTTGCTGATACCCATCGTCAGCAGTAGGTCATTTCCCCAGATAAGTCCTTGTTTTATCCAAGCCGATTTGCTCATGCTTAGGAGTGACGTGGCACAGCGAATGCAGGGCCTACATCATCTCTCTAGGTGTTTCTAGCAGCATTAGGTTAGAAACTTGACAGTCCTTGATTAGGCTCCTTATTCAAGATGGCAGCAGTCAAGAAGGGATCCATGTAGAAATCGTGGTCGTTACACTTTAGACATTATAAAATGGCACACGCCTTTTGATGGCTTGCAAAGACAATTGAAGAAAAGTGAAGCCATAAATGTAGCATGGATTTTCCCCTCCTTTCCCATCTGCAATATATTCAACTAGAACTTTTGCTCTGAGAAAATTCAAAGGCCAAAGGCTTTGAAAAATGAGCCCTGAGCTCAGCCCATGGTAGCAGTGTCACTGCCTCCTGTGATATCATCTTGTTTCTATGTAGACAGCTGATTCCATTGGGAAGGTTTATTTCATTACCACTTACTATTAAAAAAGCAACCCACGAATGCAAATGGAGTAAATTATGTTACCCCACCTTCCCAGAGACAAAGCAGCTCTTAGAAAGCAACCTCAAGGTCAAGAGTGAAGCTTCTTTAAGATATATGAGGTCAAAAATACGTATGTTGCAGGTCCCAAAAACATAGAGCAATAACAAGATGGAAATGCTAATTAGTGTTCAGGAGGACAGCCAGGATTTTTATTGACTTCAATAGTTGGAGCTATTTATTGCTCCAGTAATTCCAGGGTAATCTCAATATTTAGACAGCTCAGGAAGTCAACTGACAGCTATTTAACCCTCAATTTTTCTCTTAAAGCAGCAGATTTTATCTGTTTGTAGCACTGCTGGGATGATGCTGCTGGCTCTCCATGCTGGCATCTATCATGCATACTTCTCATTCTGTCTGGGACACTGACCCTAGCCACCAGTGACGGTTGGGTGTTGAAGGCGGCTGACTCACTACCCACCACATCCCTTAGGGTTGTGTATCTCATTACCAACTACAGCTCTCATCTGGCACTTCCTGACACCTGCCACTCCAGATCTCTGCTTTTTCCAACTCACTTTGCCAGCCAGCTAGGTCACTTCTCACAGGTTTTCAAAGTCAAACACCCCTATAGGAAGCGGAGAAATTCCCATATAACATTGATACCACTCCCCTTCTCAGAGTAGCAAGACCCAGGGCTTCATCCTGCAGGCCCCTACAAAACTCAAGCAAACCAAACTTAAATAACTTCCACCGACCTCTGAGCTTCCAATCCACCCTGAGCTCCCCTAGTTCTTCCATACTGCCAGGGTACCACCTTGTAGATAAATTATCTGACACCTCCTGGTGCAGACAAAGTACTGACTGTGCCTAAGGAAGCTCTCATTAACCCTGCCAGCATGGGATGTATACGCCCCAAATATGCAAAAAAGTGACTGGTGCAACCTGAAAGAAGTTCCTCGGGATTGATACGGAGTATCTTTTTTAGCGGACGTGTGCTCTGTGCGCATCATTAAGTCCTGGTCAAGATTTGCCCCACATCTATCTTGGCAATTTCTTGGTTTCACTAGCAACACAAGCCTTTCAACCCCTTTTAAAAGACGATTCACTTCACTGATTGTATTTATATTTGAGTTACAATCCCACATGCAATATAGAAAGCAATGCCCCTGCACTACAGGACAGCATTTACTTCAGAAAGGTGATTTGGAGAGAAAGAAAAAAATCCCTTAGTTGTTAACATGCTCTGAGTAAGAAAACCTATAGAAAGCTATTGTGATAAGAGTGGTACAGATGTAGAATCAATGCGTTCTACAACGAAGGCAATGAAGATGGTTCAGGGCCTCGGGCAGTTGACTTCTGAGGAGAGACTAAGAGAACTGGGCTTATTTCATCCAGAGAAGAAAAGACCAAAGCGGGATTTAATAGCAGCCTTCAACTCCCTGAAGGGGCGTTCAAAAGAGGATGGAGCTGGACCGTTCTCAGTGGTGGCAGATGACAGAACAAGGGGCAACGGGCTCAAGTTGCAGCAAGGGAAGTTTAGGTTAGGTATTAGGAAAAACCTCTCTCACTAGGAGGGTAGTAAAACACCGGAATGGGTTACCCAGAGAGGCTGTGGACTCTCCAACCTTCAAGGTTTTTAAGGCTCAGATCAACAAAGCCCTGGCTGGAATCATCTAACTGGGGATGATCCTGCTCTGAACAGTAGGTTGGACTAGATGACCTGCTGAGGTCCCTTCCAACCCTAATTTTCTATGATTCACAGAAATAGATCAAATATGAGTTATGCCAATCTTTCCACAAGAAGGCATCCACAGCCAATTTCCCATTGCACCAAGAGTTTCAGAGAGTAACTCATGAGTTTGGAATTGGGAGCTTAGCCAGTTCTTAAGACGCTGACTTGCTTTTGGTCTGAAAAGCAGAAATCCTTTTCACATGTGATTTCTTAAATGAATAGTTTTCATTGAATTATAAAACACGAAGACCAAACTGGCTTTGAGTCTCATATCCCCTCAGCTGGAGATGGAACTTTTGATTGAAAGCCTCAACATGAAGGATTTATGTGTGTTTGGAGAAGAATTAACATCCACAAAGATATACTGCTCTGGTTCTCAAAACAGCATTACATCCACAGACTATAAATTTAAATTTCCTTTTGTCATTAATCCCCCTGTTTGAGAGTCTGTGCAGTTTTAGATTCAATTGGAAATGCAAAGTAACCTGGGAAGGAAGTGAATGCATACATTTACAAGGATGAACTAACCCAACAGCCCAAAACCTTTTTAGTGCTCTTAGGAAAAACCCCTGTCCCATGGGTTTCATAGCATTCTACCACCAAAACCTTATAAAGCTGTACTACTACTTCCTTTCTCTCTCTGTTAGAAGGGTTAATTAAGTACCATGTTATTGCAACTTTTACCAATTCAGTCATGGAAGGTCAAGATAGGTATTCTGCCTAATGCATCACTAAAACTATAGATCGCTCTTGGCCAAGTGATACACAGCTCCTTCCTTATTACCTACCAGGGCTGTGCAAAGCTTCAGTTGCTGATTTGATTCGGAGGAGATTCGGTCTGATTTGGTAGCCAAATCTCTGAATCTGAATCGAATCAGAAGACCCATTAAGGTCTCCAAAATGAATTGGAAGCCTCCAAATTGATTCGGAGAGATTCAATGATTCAGCCGCAGACACAGCTTTATGCATTTTTCTCCGTAACTTGAAGTACCAGGCATGGCTCGTGAATGCTGAAATGGTGAGGCAGATGGAGCGCCCCACAGGAGCATGGGGCGGTCCCCTGTGCGCCTGGTAGTGGACCCAGAAGTGGACCAGAAGTACTTCTGGTCCACTTTCAGGTCTTCCCCCACCCCCTGGCTCAGTGACTGGTGCCTCCTGGGTCTGAGGGAACACCCGAGGTCGCCCTGTGGCTGATTGCTGAGCTGGCAGGTCCCCACATACTTGGCAGCAGACCCAGAAGTGGACCAGAAGTACTTTCAGTCTACCTGCAGGTCCACTGCCATGCATGCAGAAGTTCCCCCCCGCACTCCAATGGGGCGCTCCATCTGTCCCACCATCTCAGCATTCACAAGCTGCGCCTAGTACCTCGAGGTATGTAGAAAAAACATATAAAGCTGTGTCTATGGCCGAATCACTGATTCTCCAAATCATAATTGAATCTTCAGATTCAGCTGAATCGAATTGGGACAGTGATCCGAATCAGCGAACTAAATCCCCAAATTGGGCCAAATTCAAATCCGAATCAAATACTACCTGCTTCACACGCCCCTATTATCTATGTATCCTAGAACTTTTCATGTCTTCCCATAGTCCCTGGTACCTGTAAGCAGGTTTTGCATTTTCTCAACTCTC
This sequence comes from Crocodylus porosus, assembly GCF_001723895.1. Taxonomy (NCBI): domain Eukaryota; kingdom Metazoa; phylum Chordata; order Crocodylia; family Crocodylidae; genus Crocodylus; species Crocodylus porosus. Next base: position 6,313,079 of record NW_017728924.1, on the reverse strand, counting down.
AAGTCTTGCTCAGTTTCCTGCTTTAGAGCCCTCTGCCCTCACAGCCTTAAAATAACTGTCTCCCAAAGCTGCTCAAACCCGTTGTACTAAAACTTTTCTAGACTAAAAATGGGTTTAGAATGGAAAGAAAAACAAACAAAAAAACCCCCAAATTATGATTTTACAGCAAAGAAATGCATTACCGTAAGTCAAAAAACCTGGTCTTCCCAAATATTACAATAAAAAGTCAAACTCAACATCCTACACATTTTATATATTTATATGGTAAAGTCGATACATCTATGCTATTTAAAAAGCAAATACTCTATATGTTTCAGGAGCAACACTGGCCCATTTTCAGTGTGTTGCTAACTAAATGTATAGTATGCAATATAATTCATGAAAGAACCAATTTGGGGTCCAAAGAAACATCATAATGGCTTTTAAAAAATAACTTTACCCTGGAAAGTTCTGAGATGGCTTAAACAGCCACATTTGAATCCTCATTTCAAAATCTCCAAAACAGACTGTTTGGATCCAAGTTTCAGTCTGATCAGGTAAAAAAGTGGTTAGTTATAAATGCAGGTGTGAATTTCAAATCTTGTGCAACTTCGAAGGTTTTGTAACTCCTAAGTCCTTCAGATCTAGGTTCCTAGCATAGTACCATTGTTACTTAAAACCTTCACTGAGTTACCCTAACTAAAAGGAGCACCTAATAACTGACATTTACACAACACTTTTGATCGATCCAGATATTCTCAAGTTCTAACACATGCTACAAAAAGCCTGAATCACCATTACAATAACTGATTATAAATACAAATCTACATTTTTTTCATATGCAGATGCTCACCAACACAAAGACAGAAACACAAACAGCAATTATGTATGCACTAACAGTCATATCGCTGGTCAAATAGAGTGAGCTGAACTAAAAAAAGAAGATGCACTTGGAAAAACCCTGTGTGCTACATTCTCCAGACAAGTTTGAAAATTTCTTTCCTGTCCTTTTGAAATACCTGGCTTTGTCTACAGTCACTTCATCCATCACTGAAATCTAGACCCGTGGCGAGATGGAAAGTTTTAAATCATGTATAGCACTGCCCAAGACATACAGAAAGTGAAAAATATTCCTCCCTGGTTTGAATAAGGTTTTAGGTCAACAATAAATGAAATTCCCAATTAGAAATTAACCAGGGCTCCAGAGTAATGCACTTTACATAAAATGAAGTGCTATAGGATTATTAATAAAGGGAAGAAAAAAGAAGGGACAGATAGATGAGGAAATATGGCCTTGAGAACAACAAACAGGTACTCAAGAGAACAGTGAAGAAATGCTTATTATATCCAATTCACCTAAACAACAAAGTCCCTGAAAGCTAAAAACATCAAAAGATGTCCCTTTACTTCATTACTGCTCATTATGATAATATGCTTTGGTTTTAATAGGTAAAAGGCTGCATTGCTTGGTAAATGTTCATCCGTGTCACTTTCCAATTAGAAATGAAGTGTAAGATTAAATCATCATAATCATCATCAATGACTTCTCCATATAAGTGACTTGATTACACCACCTGAAGTTGACTTTGTAGAGTGGTTGCTGAAGTGTGCAAAGGCTCCCTCAAAAACACAGGGCTTGAAGATACTGCAAGGTTTTCTTTTTCCTGCCATCATGAACACCACTAAAAAGCAATGAGGATGTGCTGATGTATTGTCTTTCCCTTTGGGAATGACATACCATACAGAAAAAAGTTGTCAGATTTGCACTTAGGGCACTGACAAAAGTGATTTTTTGTTGCATGATCAACCCCCTGAAAGTGCTCTACAGCCATGCCCTGGCGGAAGTACATGGCTACACAGCGCTTTAAAAGTGCTCCATCACTTTATAAATAAACCTTCATATAATGAGGGTTCAGATGAAGGTGCTCCAAAATGGAGTACCTTCATTAACTTCTGTCAGTTCTGGGCATGAGCAGGAACAGCCTGCCCTGGTGCTATCTGAAGGATGGGAGGGGGAGAAGGCAGGGGAAGGGAGCTGCAGATGGGGTTTGCCCAGCCTGCGCTGGAGTGGGGGGCATGTGGATTGGAGCCTCTTCACTCCTAGAGAAGGAGGCTTTCTCTGAAGCACCATGAGCTGCAGCAGGGATCTGCATGTCTGTCAGTGCCCTCAGTGAGTTCAAAACCCCCCTGGGTTGGTAAAACATATACACTTGCAAAACATTAGGTGCTAGTAAATGCACCTAAAACTTTACTTAACAGAATCAGAGTTCCACAAAAAAAAACTCATTGTGGTAATTTGTCCAGTATAAGCAGGCAGCACTATTTCCCTAAAATTGTCTGTGAAGAACAAATAAAATAAAATCATAGGTAAATAATATGAACAGACATCAATGTATAAGAACCACAAGGTGCATTAAGAGTCCTAGTTAAGCATTATGTTGACTATCTGATATCCAACACGATTTTGAACAGGTTAAGGACTTCAGTTGCTTAAAGGAAGAGTCTCTCCCAGTCTTATACGTTTTATTCAACTTTATTAAATAAACAAAATCTGGAAAATATATCACCCAACCTAAGATACTATTAATGATATTAAAATGCACTAAAAATAAAAGCAATACAACTCTCAAATCAAGAAATTTGTATTCATTATGGATTAGAATTAAGTCATTCTATGAGTCAAATCAACTTATACTAAAGAAACGGTCAATCTTTACAAATCCTAGGAAGAGATCTAATGAAGTGACAGTCTCCTTGCTTATATATTTTTTTAAAACCAAAATCCATCTAATCTGTAATTTAGAGCTAGTGAAATAATTCGATATAGATCTCAAACCGCAATTGAACATCTAAGACACTATATTTCAGTGATTTAGATATCAATTTCTATGTGATGGTTTATACTAATGCCTTTTCACCAAAGGAGATGATACCATACATTACACTATATTCACAATATTGAAGTCCTAAACGATTAAAACTTTTATATGCAAATTGTAGAAAATAAGAGTGGTCAAAATTTTGCTTTCACAACCCTTCTATACCACAATTTAGTAGGGCTGTGCAAAGCTTTGGGTGCTGATTCGATTCAGTGGAGATTCAGGGACCTAATCTTCAAATCCAAATCGAATTAGAAGACCAACAAAGATGTCCGAATCGATTCAAAGCCTCTGAATCAATTCAGAAAAGATTCAGAGAAAGATTCGGAGATTCAGGCAGTCCCTGCTCACTGTCACAGGAAGCTGGACCCAGACTCCATACTGGTAAGTAGGGGGAGGGGACCATGAGGGAACCCCTCTAGGCCTCATCCCCTGCCTGCTCCCCCAGCCCTGTCAATGGATGCCCCACCTGGCCCAGGTGTCCTGGTGCTTAAAAAACAACCCACACTCACTGGCCACTGCAGCAGCCATGGAGGCTTCTGGAGGCTCATGGCAGAGCCCCCCACACAGCATGGGGCAGTGAGAGCACTGGGGATTGTCTTCCTGCCTGGTAGGAGCTGGTGAGTGTGGGGCTCTTTTTTTAAATTAATTTAATTTAATTTTATTTTATTTTTTAAGAGCCAGGATGCTGGGGCCAGGTGGGACAGCCATTGATGGGGCTAGGAGAGCGGGCAGGGGATGAGGCTGGTTTGATTCAGAGATTAGGCAGCAGCTGACTCTCTGAATCAGATTCAGCCAAATAGATTCGGGACAGTGATTCGAATTACCAAATCAAATCACTGTCCCCCAAAATTGGCTGAATCGGAAGTGAATACTAGCTGCTACACACAGGCCTACAGTTTAGAGACACTGTCTAAACCTGGCAAATGTTCTTCCTCATACTTTCCTCACATGAACTTTATGGTGCTCTGATGTATAGATGCATGCACTGAAATTCAAAAAAAAAAAAAACCTCATGAAAAGCTTGTGATGTCTTTTATCAAGTAAAATGAGACAGAAAAATAAGATGTTAAAGATAATGAGGATTTATAAATCATTTTGTTTCTCACCATCTTCCGAACTGTCATGGAATAAAAGCTGCTAATCGGGGCTTCGTAGCCAGCTGCATTTTTTTTTTTTTTTTTTTTTTTTTAGGTACAGGGAGGTTAGCCAAAGTCTACCCCACATCTTGTTGGCTGATGTCCTGACAACTACTCCCTGATGTGATTAGTTTAGCATATTCAGGAATCAGATGGGTTGTGGACCCAAGAGGTGAGGCTTCCCAGCTAATTAGGTGCAATACTGACCTTGCAATTATGCAACTGGTTCCAATCTAGTTTGCTAAATTCATCCTTAGCAACTAACAAGCATCACTATATGAAATCTCCTGCTTAAGTTAGCCACTTGAAAATAAACAGTGTTTGGGTACCAGAGATACTTTGAAGAAGCTGATAAGTTTTGCTGGAAAGAACAGTGTCCTGTCCAATTCTACTTGGAAAGTCCCTAATTCTCCTATTCTCCATCCACATGAACCTAAGGCCTTTCATGATTTTCTCTCGAAAAGGAAAATGTACACCACCTGTGACTGACCAATAACCTGGCACATAGATCATTCACCTGGGATTTTCTATACTCAGGATGAAATCCTTACTCTGAAATACGTTTACACATTCTTCTGTCTTCACCAAATACTCCATGCTGGATAAAACAGCCCTTTTCCAATGAACATTTAATCCAAACTGGACCATTTCCCAAAGTTCCAGTTTTGTTGGATCAGCATTTTCCTGTGACAGTTTGCCACAAAATTCCTGACCAGCTCTACCAACATGGTCTCATCTGGATAAAGCAGTTCTTGAGATGACAATTTATAGACAGTTTGTTCCATAAATCCTATAAAGATTATCAATTGAAAGGAGTCTAACAACAACCAGCTACTCAGCATTCATCCATCAGCAAAATTAAAAATAAGTTTGGACATCTGATGACACATCATCATTCTTCTCACAAACCAGACAATTTAGAGTCATCTTCCTGCTTTAGAACCAAGCTATAAGTCAAACAGCTCTTCTCTGAAAACTTCTTGAGAGAGAGAGAAATCATTTAAAAATATTTCAGGCCCTCTAAATTAAAGTTTATCTGTATATCCATGTTCACTATTTTCACATATTTCATAGTCAATAAATAAAATAGCAAAAGAATCTATCTTTGCAACAAAGGCTGGATTCCTTGGCAATTGATTAGATGTGTGCTATTTTCATTCTAAGTAACCCCCCCCCCCAAAAAAAAAAACAACCAAGCAATGAATTAATACTTTAGACACAGTTGCGAGTCTGGATATCGATGTCTCGCTGGTATAGAATTAGACATACATTTACCAAGATACCTGATGCATCCAGCAGGACACTTCACTTCCACACAGGATGGTGTTAGGGTTTACAAGAGATAGCATACTTGCACCCCAAATTATGTAAGGCGTTTCCAGGAAATGCATGCAAGAAAGCACTAACAGCGTTAGCCACCCAACAACTCTTGAGCAGCATATTATTTGGATATATGGGAAAGTACTGGTTGTACAAAGCCTTTTCCATATGCCCCAGTTCCAAAAGAAATAATAGACAATGAGGGTTGGAAGGGACCTCAGGAGGTCATCTAGTCCAAGCCCTTACTCAAAGCAGGACCAGCTCCAACTAGATCATCCCAGCCAAGGCTTGGTCTAGCTCAGTCTCGAAAATCTTCAAGGATGAAGTTTCCACCACCTCTCTGGGTAACCTGTTCCAGTGCTTCCCCACCCTCCTAGTGAGAAAGTCTGTCCTAATATCTAACCTAAACTTCCGTTGCTGCAACTTGAGCCCATTGCTCCTTCTTCTGTCATCTGCCACCACGGAGAACAATCCAGCTCCATCCTCTTTTGAACGCTGCTTTAGGTAGTTGAAGGCAGCTATTAAATCCCTCCTCAGTCTCCTCTTCCCTAGACTAAGTAAGCCCCGTTTCCCCAGGCTCTCCTCAGAAGCCATGTGCCCCAGCCCCCGAACCACTTTTGCTGCCCTCCACTGGACTCTCTCCAATTTGTCCACATCCTTCTTGTAGCGGGGGCCCCAAAACTGAACAGAGGACTCTAGATGGGACCCCAGTGCTGAATAGAGGGGAATAATCACTTCCTTCAACCTGCTGGCAATGCTTCTACCAGTGTAGCCCAAGATGCCATTAGTCTTCCTGGCAGCAAGGGCAAAAAAGGCAACAATCAGCTAAGAAAAAACACACCACACCAAGGAGCTCCTAGCTGGATTGGGAAAATGGCAGCCTAACTTGATCTTGTTCCCATAACCCATGAGACAAGCAATGAAACAGTTCTCCATGAAGGACCTGGTCAGATTAAGGAACGCTTGAGTTTGATAGTTACCAGGGATCTACAGCTAAACAGAGAGCAATAAAGAAATGGAAGATCCTGCAAGGTTTCAGCTCAGAAACTGTTACCTGAGCATCTCTTGCAAATTAAGGGAACTATTCTTCTACTCTATTTAACGCTATTCAGCACCACATTCAGTTTTCAGCTCTATACTTCAAGAAATATGTGGACAGATTGGAAAGAATCCATCAGAGAATGATAAAAATGACCAGAGGCCTAGCATGCATGATTTATGAGGAAAGGCTGAAAGAGCTAAGTTTAGTGAGTCTGGAGAAGAGAAGACTGAAGGGAGATTTCAAAGTACCTGAAGGGTGCTTAGAGAGAATAGAGATGAGCTTTGCTCTGTGGCTGTAGGACATGGCACAATTCCCTCAAGCTGCAGTGGAGGAACTTTGGGTTGGAAATAAGGAGAAACTTTTCCAACTATGAGGGTGGCCAAGCATTGGAACAGGTGACCTAGAGAAGTTGTGGACTCTCCATCCCTGGAAATATTCAAGATGTCATACAGACTGGGCTGAGGCGATTTAATCACGGAGGATCCTGCATAGAGCAAGGGGCTGGGCAAGACCTCATGAGGTCTCTTCCAGCACTAGTTTCCTCAAGATCCTAAGGTCTGCATCCACATTCAGATCCGGCCACCCACTGGAAAATAAAGGGGCAACTTAGGTCTAGGACACAGCTCCCTACCTTCCTGGGTCAGCACGTGGTTGGTTGCAAAGTCTAAAGACTGTTTACTTGCTTGCACAACGTAAGTAAATGTTCAAACCGCTAATAGCAGATTTTATACCCAACTGAGCACTTACGCTTCCCTTTGATATCAGAATGGGAGGCAGCATGATCAGGCACTAGTTGGGAGTCTGGGTACTTGGATTGTGTTTCCAATTCTGTTCTCATTCTACTGCATACTTTTGGTTAGGTTACACCACATCACTTCTCAGTACCTTTCTTTCTCTCCTCCTGCCCTTTGCTTTCTCTATTCGGATCACAAGCTGTTTAGGCATGGGATTTTTTCCAACTGTGTGCATTTTATAGTGCCCAGCACATAAGGCAAGACGCCACTCCTGTAATATAAAATTAATAACCAGAACGCCAGGCCCCACAGTGTCTAACTTTGGGTGTGGATTTCAGTTAAACCCTGGAAAAGTAGTAAACAATAAAAATAAAGGCTAGTTTCAAAACATGCACACTAGGGGAAAATGCATCACAGTTAATTTCAGCAACACAAGATCCTCCACATTATGAGTGGTGAGAGAAATACAGCAAGTTTAAATATCAGGACCTAATCCAATGCTCCAGTAAACCAGGATATATCAGGAATCAGTGCACCAAAGCCAGCAGAGTTATTAGGGTAAAAGAATAAGGTCCTTAGAGAGATCAGTTCAATTCACTTAATCCAAGTGATGCTTGCAAGCGACTGACTGCATGTAATACTTGAAGCAAGATGACTACAGTGGAAGCAAAAGAAAACCGCAAAGAAAACAGGAATTTTACCAATAACATAAAAAGACGACAACTTTAAATATGAGAAGAACCAAGGGACTGGCTGTGACCTATAACCATATGCATTTAATGGCAGTAATGAAATAGGTCTTAAGGGGCTCACTGCTGTAAGTAGACCCCTCTCTGGTAAACTCCTAAGTACCAAGATTGACTGCATAATGGCCCCTTTCTCCGGCAGCAGGCTCAGGCAATAACTTTAAGTGAGGAAAATAACAAAGGGGAATAAAAGGACACCTGCCATGTAAGAACAGGGCAGAATAATAAATCCCACCATCTGAATCTAATGTGAAAGAAGGAAAAGACGATAAGACTGTCAAGATGTTGAGAGTATGAATTAAATTAGATACGTGAGGTTCTAAGAAAAAAAAAACCCACCTACCACAGTAGAAGTAAGTATTAAAGCTGGCAATGTTAGTGCAATATAAATGGAGATTCCTTCACCCACTATAATTTTGACTTAATATTTAATGGATTTAGAGGGATAAACATTTTTTCAGCCTGGAAGTTTAATGGTGGGATTCCAAGTCCCTCTTTTGGCATTTAACACCACAAAGATCCTGTGGCTTAGACCATGGCTATTTGGAAGGAAACCCCAGAGATAGGGAGCTATAGGCAAATCAGAAGGGCCTGAAAAGGCCAGGAGGTGTGGGCACAAATGGGTACAGGAGGAGGCCAGGAGTTGTGGGTATAAATGCAGCCTTCAGGAGGCAAGAGCAGCTGTTTTGGGACCTCTCTAACAGCAGACCAGATTTAGCTAATAAATAGACAGGACCTTATTGTTCTTTTTAGGGAGGCAGAAAGTTTAGATGCAGCACCTGGAGTGTCTGTCTGTTTTAGACCCGACGCATTGTGCCTTTCCCCAGTGTCCCCCTGTGTACCCTTCCCGGCAGCCACGAAAAAGGCAGGGAGTTACCACCTCACCTCTCATGAGCATCCAATGTCACTGAAAGCGCAGTAAGACATTTTTTTATCCCTGAACCTGCCAAGGGTCTGTTTCCGTTAAGTTTGATCTTGCACTACCAAAGTCATTTGCTATAAACCTAAGCACAACCTGGATCAAACTCAGAAGAGCCATGAGCGGACTGTTTTGGAGTGCAAAGCCTGAGACTGACCTGTGCACTTTGATTGCCTGTGCACTCCCCACCACCCACCATCATCTGGGTGACAAATCCAATGGATCACACCCCCACCAAGCTTGACTGTGAATGTCTTTCACTATTCAGTAACTTGAGATTTTGATCATGCACTTTTCCTGTATTGCTACTGCCTAAAATAGCACAGACCATGTCAAAGCACATTTCCTTCTCTGCTGTCTCAGGGATTTCGTTTGAATGAACAACCCTGCCCTCAATTTAAAAAATCTGCCTGTGTGCATAGCCCACTTATTTATGCCCACTTCCCCTTGGCGTCTTATACAGCTGCAAGAAGTTTGCATTAACTTTATGGAGGAGCAATAACGTTCTCCAAGTCTCCAAAGTCCTGCCTCTCCTTGTGTTATTCTTGGGACATGTTAGTCTGCTACAGTACAGCAGATTTGGCTAGACAGCTGGATGGACAGGAAACTGCATGGAGTGCTTTATCAGCCACCTACCAGTCTCTGGCTGGCACTTGCTATTATAAGCAGTATATCTGGTGACAGTGCAAAAGTAAGGGGAACAGTTGCAGTGAAAACGCACCGTACAGGCAGGAAGAGACAACGGGCATTTTGCATCCAGGGTGTTTCCCAATTCAGGCGTGTCAGACATACGGCCCAGGGGCCAGATCTGGTCCATGAAGCCATGTGATCCAGCCTGACTGGCCCAACCCATTGGTCCTGGGCCCGCATGCTGAATTCAATGTGTGGGCATGACCTGGCGCTGTGCACCCTACACACAGCACAGAGGGCCAGTCTGAGGTTCATGCTTCCTGCAGGACACCCCCAATCAGCCTGCACACTGGTTTTTCTTGTCAACACCACTGACTTGGCTACTGACCTTCAGTTCCCATGACCTCATGCGGACTGGTTCCCATGAGCAAGTCCCATCTAGCTCAGGACCAGCCTTCCCCTTACACCCTTTACAAGTACCGTCTCTCACCTCTCTCCATATACAGTCCCCTGCTCTTGAGCCCCTCCTCCCTCAGAGGTCTCTGGTGGGTTTCCCACGGGGCCCAGCCCCTCTCTTAAAGTTCCTTACAATCCCAGGGTGGTTGCAGCCCCACTCCAATCTCTGTTTGGCCATCTTTATAAGGAGCATATTTGATCTCCCCGATACGGTTGGGCTGTCCACTTTCTGGTGGGTCCCGCTTCTCGCTCAGCCCAAATCCTTACTCTTTGATTCAGGTTTGGATTCTCTTTGTGCTCAGGTAGATGGACCTGGCACCTTCAATATTTCCCTTGGGGTCTCCTCTTCCTGCCTCAATCCCACAACTCCCATTCTGGGGGTCTCGGCCTATCTCCCTTCTTTGCTGTATTAGATGCTGTCACTGCTCCCTCTTCTTCTGGTCACCCTTCTCATTGGGGCTGCAATAAAGGCAGGGCTTCTGTGACACCTGTGTCATCTTTGCTGACTGCCCAGACTGCTACACCCATAGCCAAACCCCCTTTGTAGGCAACCCTTGCCACAGTGCTTTGGGCTTCCTGCAACCTTCCCCCAGGGGTGTGGTTTTGTGGAGAGTCTTCTTTTTCCAGGTCCCTCCTCAGGTCTTGATCTTCCCCCCACTCTGTCTCCACCTCACCTCTTACAAGGGCTCTGTGTCCCCTTTTGCTGCTATGGAGCTGTGACTGGCCACATCTTAGCCTCTTCCCACTTGACTCTAACCGCAGGATTTGGCTCTTTAAGGCCACTACCTCCACCTCTCTCTGCTCATACTGGGTGGCAAGACTTATTAGCTCCTTTCTCAGGCCTTCAGTTACCTGTCGGTGCCTAGCCTCCAGGCCCCCAGACTTTAGGTCGAGCCATTCTAGTAAAAGTGATCTTCAGTACTTCCACTTCCCGTGTCTTTCTGGCATGCTGGCCTGGCAGCCCCAAACCAAAGCATCCCCAGATAAATTCCAAACAAGTTTCCGAGGCCCCTGGCACATGGTAATGTAATGGCATAATGGGCTCTAACTCCCAATCCCGGCAATCACACCTCTCCCCATACCACATGCAAATGGCAAGAGCTTCGATTCGGGGATCAGAGTTTAGATCCCAATTGCTCCATTACTACTTTCCAGCACAGGAGACATTTTACCCGCAATTGAAAGTCCTCATTGAGGGAAGGTCAACCCCTAATTATCAAACCAGATATAACCATTGCACTTTCAATGCTCCTATTTTTGCTCACGTTCAGTAGGGACCTCTGACTGACTACAGAAGGACTGCAGTGGCTTGCGGAAAGCAGCTCCAGGCAGCTGCATTACGCCATGTTGAAAACTTTAATTGATGGCGCTCTAGTTGCCAGCTTCACGTGTTAATAGAGCTCATCTGCTAACGAGTGATGAAGTTCTCAGGAGCTACAAGGGGCTTTAATGGTGCGATCCCTTGGAGAGAGATAACTGGCATGAAAGGTGCTAACAGAAGTTTGCACTGTATTTTTAAATAGTGAGAGGAAAGCTGAACCCCTTTAGTGACCCCCAGAGCCTAGGAAAATTGTATTTATATAAGAAGGTTAAGAGTAGCAAACACGCACCAAATTGGACTATTTTTCCTCTTGCATATATTAACAAAGTTTGATGCTATAATTCACAGCTAATTGTAGCAGTGAAGAAAGTAACACCAACTCCCACAATGCTTTACGGGAAAAGTTTAAGATGACATGATGGTGAAATGCATGAGTTCCACTTACTTTTGCTGAGACTAGGTACATCAAGATTATGAAGTTTGTTAGCACAGACCCAGGCACTGCCTGCTAAATAGGCATGCAGAGCGCTGAGTCATCCAAGATTTTTGCCTGCGGTTGCCCTAATACAAAAGATTAGTGATGCATATTGATACTCCCACCCTCAAATTATATTACAGTGACAACATGAAGAATGTTCACTTTTAAGCAACCCACAAAGTAGGACCTCTCTAAAGTAATGAGGCCAGATGGAAACTTTTTTCATTCAGTTTACCTAGAACAGAAAACGTATTAGAATAAAGCCAAACTGATCAAAAGAGACTAATGTTTTGTTTTCTATGTTTTACAGATATAGCTCACACCTAATACAATAAAAGAAAGTCCTCCAGACTAACTGTGTAACTAGGGTCTACACTGAAGTTAGAAAAAACTTCGGCTACAATAACTTTCCAGACTGATTTACATAGCCAATAAACTTGAGTTTACTAGTATGTTTGAAGTGGTTGGCACCATGAATGATTTCTTAGGAAGATGCATACAGCAGCTTCATACATTTCATATTATATATGTCAACAAAAAAGAATTAGGGACCAAATGATTTTTATATAGGGTTTTTGCTCAGCGGAGACAAGTACATTCAAGGGAATCAAAATTTCAATAAACAATTCTGAGCACAAAAAAAAGATTATAAGAAACATAATGTCTAAATTCAACAATGCAACAAAGTTATCCATGTCTAATGTACCCATTGCTAGATTTTCATCAATATACAGCTACGTAAAAGTAAAATGTGTGCATATACCAAGAGAGAGAGAAATAGACACTTTATATTAGAGTCCTACTTCGATATCTATTCTTCAGGATTTCTAATATCAAGTGATTTCCAGTTGTCACACAGAAAAAGATTCATTTGTAAAGAACAGCAAGTGGTAGTTCAAATGCAAAACAGTGTAATATTTTAAAGTAAAATGTTTCCATTTAGACTATATGAAAACACTTAGTAACTGGTTTGTCTCTAATTGGCATGCAGAGAATGTTTTTCAGAGAAAATCTGCAACGTGATATTCAACTGAACATTATGTGATTTTCTACCATTACTGAAGAACTACACCCCTGCATGATAATTGCATGAAATGTCTCTCCTTCGACCTCTTAAACTAGGCATTAGTCACCATAGCTTTCCATTTTGAGATGCTCATTACGCTCTGCTCATGAACTGCTTGGATTTTGAACTACTCTATCGGGTATCCATCTTTCTTGTTAATTTGATCTCCACGCTTATGGTAACCCAGTATTGTAAAAGGTGAAGATCTTTATTTTCCACTGCCTTGCACCTGCTGCAAACATTCACCTCTGCATAAAGGGAGTATTAATATACTGGTCTGATCCCACTACACTTTATACCTCCTGTATACACATGTTAATAACTGAAAAGGGGCAAGATAGCAGACAATCAGCCTAACAGTTGGTTTCAGTGGGACAGACAGTCCGTTCCAACTCCATCCTTGAGGTTAACTTAAATCTTCAAATTCATCAGTGGAGTTTTGGATAAAAAGCAGAACAAGAGTTCACCAGACGTGGGCAGAAGATAGGAACATATATAGTATTAGTCAAGCCACAGACATTAGGAAAGGGGTTCCACTGAATTCACTACAATTGCTCTTGGTGATTAAAGTGGAGTAGTACACAAAGGATGCATCAAGTGGTTTACTGCATGCAGTTGTTCCCACATCTTACTTTAAGCCACATAAATGTAGACCAGGAGGGGCATGTCAGCCATTTGCCACTCCTGGGAACCTTGCAGGGAAACCAGTGCAAGTAACTCAGTGTGGTGACGGAAGGGCAGGTTGGAATAAGAGGGCTTGGTGGGTCTGGGGGGCGATGTTAAGAGAGGGGTTAGGGGATTAAAAATAGCCCAATCAGGGTCATAGAAGGGGCGTCGGGGGGATAGCACAGCTTCAGGGCTATGCTGCTGATGTGTAGATGCTCACAAGATCAGGTTAACCCAACCTTGATTTATGTTAGTGCACCTCCTCAAATGAACTAACTTAGATCAGACGCACCATCCTGGGGTGATTTAAGCCCACCAAACACCTGCACAATTAGTCATTTAGATTGACCTAACCCAAAAGAATAGCAATTGAGCGTTGGAGAGGAACCAAAGGAATCTAAGCATGTGGAGATGCAGCTAGGGAACTGGAAAATCAGTTCTGTTCAGAGCTTGAATAAAGGTTTGGCGAGAATGAGTCAGTATTGATGTTATGGATGCTAAAGCAGCAGATGCGACAGCAGTTGTCCTCTAAGCATTGTTTTCATCTAATGTTTTGCCAGTTTTTAACAGTGTATTATTGAGATAAGTCCCGATACAAATGAAGATCTAAGAGGGTGATAATTTCGTGGTATATGCCGACGCAGAACTCACTAAGCATTCTGGAATACTTTTCTTGATATGGCAAGCATCATCACCCAAAACACTAATGGGATTAGGACAAAGGGTAGGTTGAAAAAAAAAAAAAAAAAAAAAAAATCAGCAGAGCGCACTACAATGATGAGACTGAAGGTACACCCCAGAAAATCCCAGCTCTTACTTTTCACCTGGTTTTTGACTACACAAAAATGATAGAGCAATTTTTTTTCTATTGCAAAGAACTCAGAAAGACAGCAAGTCAGAATGCTTTTAACACTACGGATTCCTATATGAAATCTCTCGGTTTCTCTTATGACTCATGGTTGCCAATCTAACAGTGGAAATTGTGTGGCACCCCACAGCACCCTTGAAAGGCCCTCAAGGTACCCCAGGGTGTGGTCGCTCTGGGTGCAAATCACTGAAATAGACCCATATCAGCCATTTAAAATACCGCAGATCCACAAGCAAAGATTATATTAACTCTCAATTCCATTTTTGCAAGCAAGTGGTAGGGCCAGAAAACATCACAGGATGCTCCATTTCAGAGCTCATCTTTTTTTGTATACTCGTGTATTACATGTATGCTAATAACCATCCCCAACCCCCTCTTTGCCAGGGACACTTTCAGAAGGTTTGAACCCAGACCCATCAACAGAGGTACACATACCTGAGCTCGTCCCATACTGCTCCTCTCTAAGAAACAATTAGCAAGCAGCAGCAGTAGAGTATTATCCTTCAGCCAATCAATTGGCATTTAATGCAGGGCTATACAAATGACCAATAAAATGTATATGACAGTCATCCCTCATTCTTTTTTTGCTGCATTACTGCCATCAAACCACATTCCTGCTCCCCACAGAAAGCTACACTCTCCCTAGGACACAACTTTACATTTGACTGTATCATTACTGTATTTCCCTTGAGCACCCTTGTTCCTACACAAGGTGATGCTGGAATACATTCATATTCCTGTGTAGCCAAGCAAACTCCATCTCCGTTGAGTTCAGTTTTTCTCCTGTCCCCAGTGTCCTTATCCCATGATTCCTCCTCTTCACCCCTCTCGACAGAGCAAGACCTTACTTCTCCCACTGTGATACAGAAACAGGTACTTCCTTTCTATGCCAAGTAGATGGAGAATATCTCAGGCCTCTCCTTGTTTGCTTTCTCCACTCATAAGCTTTTAAGCACAAAACCACTCCTAGCCTCAAATCCATTGTGCCGTCATTACAGCTACTTCATCTTCCTGGAGACATCCACGCCTCCCCCGCAGCTGGTGGGACCAGCAATAAAGAGGTCTGGGGTGGACTGCATCTCCCAGTAAGGAGAAAAGAGAAGGGAATGACTCCACCCAGACATCCATGTAGCTCTCCTCCTCCCAGCCGCTGCACTTCCTGATGTCTTTTACACACCCATCAAGTATTTGCCATCGCTCTTTGATAAAGTCCTTTCGAATCAAACACCACAAGGGGTTAAAGCCAAACTGAAGTTGAAAGCAGAGGAAATAATCTTAAAAAAAAAATCAAAAAAAAATCAAATGACGACAAGAGAGTGGGAGATGCTAAGTCCTTCTAAAAAGGATCACCCACCCAGGATTCATAATGGGCTAAGAACACAAGGCTCATTTAAAACCCACTGCCTTGTGCTTCAACATACTAAGCTTGCCTAGGAAAACTTGGAAGCTGCTGCTGTGTATTGAGATTCCCATGAATCATCTTAAATTGGAAAGCCAGAAATACATCTGAACTAAGCTCTACCCTTGGGAGCAACAATACATCCCCATGGCTCTCAATAGATCCAAGCCAGGGTAGATGCGCTGAGGACTTGACCCAAAACCTCCATTCATCTTCCTCCTCCACCCATCTGCATTTTCTTGTGTATTTTCCATGCCCAGGAATCATTCAGCTTAGTTTCATCCTATGGTTTTACTGTCGCTCCTAGACATAAAGCAATCTGACTTTGCCGTTTCTGGACCCTGGGCCCTCCTGCTCCCCCCACTCTTTAGCAATAAATCAAACTGTCTCTTAAAATATTAGCCGTATCCCCTTAGAACAAAACCAGAGTCCCCAGGGCATGTTGCAGCTAGTGTAATCTCAGGAACAGCCACAGCCCATCAGCTGGGAGAACAATTTTCTTCACAGACATTGTTTGACAATATAGATCTTCTGTCCTGCCTATGAGCTAGCAGAACTGAACTGCCCTTTCAGTGGACTGGAACAAGAAGTGCAGTCTATGTGGGCATGACTGGGGAGGATTTGTACATTTAGCATAGGCAGTCCCGTCCACCAGTTGTGGTTTATACTGAAAATGGAGTCAAAGAGCACTGCTGGCATTTTGAATCAAGAAACTTAATTAAACATCACTTTACCAATGTACTACTAGGCGTAAACACGGCTCATCCAAAAGTATAGTAGAATGTCCCACAATACAGAAAAGGTATTTGTGATTCACCGTCACAGTCAATGCAAGCCATGGTCTTTTGGAAATTATATAAGAGAAAAGGACAAATTTGAGCCCAGTAAAGAAGGCAGAACTCTCCCATTATATTTGCAAACACGTTTACCACAGTGAATTTGGTCCAGTGTATTATTTTATCAGTTCCAAACCAAAAATGATGAAAGACGACAGAAGCAGAAGGGTTCCTCATTGGTTCAAGCCCTCCAGGGACTTGAATTCACCCATCTCTTGTTTTTTTAGTTCTCAATTGTGTCACTTCGTTCTCCAAGGTAATGAGTGAAATGTGTTAGATGTGCTTGGCTGAGTGCTGGAGATATTATTGATAACATTAGAGCAGTGGTGCTCCACTCATCCAGCCCAGTGATCCAGATGAACAGAGCACAGGATCTGCCTGTGGGCCTGACCCAGCCCATGGAGCTGCAGAGCTCCCCATGGCAATTAACGCTGCTGCCACTCACCCTACCTCTAAACTTTCTCACTAGGAGGGTAGTAAAGCACTGGAACAGGTTACCCAGAGAGGCTGCAGAACCTCCATCCTTGTAGGGTTTTACAACCCAGCTAGACAGAGCCTTGGCTGGGATGATCTAGTTGGGGACGATCCTGCTTTGAGCAGTGGGTTTGACTATATGTGACCTCCTGAGCTCCCTTCCAACACTCATTTTCTATGATTCTAGGGGTAGGAAGCCTTTTCTGTCTACAAACCAGAATGACTCACACAGGGTCAGAGGCAGGCAGGCAGGAGGGTGCTCAGACCTGGCTCCCACCAGCACTTGTCCCCAAAGTAGCACAGAGAGTGTGTGCAGTCAAAGCCCCCCACCCCTGAATGCTGTCAACACCCCATATCCTCAGGCTGGACTAAGTGGTCCCATGGATGGATCCAGCCTGTAGGCCAGAGATTATCTACAACACAGAATGGAGTTCAGCCTAGAGATACCAGTTTGACCCCAGTACTCTTTCCTGCCCAGGGCAGGGAGTCGGACTCGATGATCTGCTCAGGTCCCTCCTGACCCTACAAACTATGAAACTCTGGGTAAATTAGCTAGCATAAAGCCACATGCTATCCAAACCAGTATGCTTCTGATGCCCAAGGTAACCTGTTGATACGTAACTCAATATCTCTGTTCTACACTGGTATACATATAGCCTGAACTACACAGAGAGAGCTGGAAAGTCACTGACTGCATCATAATATTATCTCTGTACATGAGTGCCAAGGCCATCTTCAGATTTGTACAGAATGATGGAAAAACCCACAAATGTACCCTGGGATACAAAATCCATCAGACAGTGAGGAAGAGGGAAGTCCAATCTGCATAGGTGCGTCCTGCACAGCCTAGAGCTAGAAGGAGAGATCAGATTAATCAGAAAGGAACCAAGGAGACATGATAAATTAAGTACAAATTATCTGTGCCTCTAATTAGACTGAGCAATTAGATTGCATTAATAGAACTGAACACCTCAACAGGCCATTCCAGATTCTACCTTGACCAAGTCATAGAATTCAAGAAACTTCTCAAGAAAAGGGGAAGACAGATGTGATGATAACAGAGCCTAATCACATAACCTCTACCCAGCACTGTAGAAAGACTCCTCTCAACTCAGGATCCCGCATTTTGTAAAAGTTCAGAAGTTCCATAGTCTGGACTATCGAAACTGCCTTGGTTTCAAATGAGATTCCAAAATTGGTCCCAGCCGAAATAATGCTAACCAAATAATGCACATAGAGATTTATTATCCCAATTTAAATCAGCAAAGGGCAATTTCAAGTCATATCTTCAGAGTTAATGAATAATATAGGATTGCAATATACCAATTTACTGCATTAGCCATGGCTTCAAAAAATCTAGCAAATACCTGAAAGGTTAATATACACAGCAACACACAAAATAAAATGAAAAGGTGGCTTCTTCTTTCCAGATATTAATATAAAAATGCACACATATTATTTTTAAGCAGAAATGTGAACACCGATTTTGTGGTTATTGTTAGCAAAACCAGCATGATGAGTCTCCTGTTGGCAACCCCAGGTCAGCGTCAGTAATTTTCCAGAATCACTGGGCCTGTGTAGACAAAACGGGGGGCCCTAAATTGAAGCAGTGGGGTTTTTAAAACACCACTTCAATTTAGGGACCTTTAAACCCCACGGTGTGTGCCCAAGTTACCTGCCTCTCCAGCAGCAGGGAGGGGAAGGCAAGCTGCCACCAGGCAGAGCAGTCCCTGGGCTGCAGAGGGGGTGGGGGGGGGGGAGAAGAGGGCTAGCGCTTCCCTCCGTGGCAGCAGTGCCCCCCCACACACAGGCACCCAGCTCAGGTGGTCCCAGGGGCCACCGCAGCCACGGAGGGAAACATCAGACCCCCCACGCAGCTCAGGCAGGCTCCAGGGGGGAAAAAAAAAGATTTTGGGTGGAGCCTGCCTTCCCGGGCTGCAGCCAGGCTGCCTGCACAGCCCCCAAGCTGCATGAAGTCTGATGCTTCACTCTGTGGCTGTGGGGCAGCAAACTAAAACTCCTCAGACTAGTTTTAGTTTACTGCGCCCCAAGTCATTTAAGGCACATTACGCCTCCGAATTTGCTACAGTGGCTGGAATTACTGTACAATATGCCACTGATGCACGCAAACACCAACACCATTAATGCGGTGCAAAAGTATTTAACCCTCTCTAAAGTGTTGTGCACGCATACCCCTCATTTCATCTACACAAGGTCAGTGAAAGCCATCGAGTGATCTTAAAATCCTGGAGTTGAAGAGACCACCTATTCCAAACCCCTGCAGACATGCAGGGCACACTGGACCCTCAACTGAAAATCCCTAGTGAAGGAGATTCCACAACTTCATGAGGAAGTTCTTCCTGATATTTAATTTAACAGTTTAAAATGCTTTGCTGCAGGCTAAACCCACGACTTCATGTCCTGCCCCCTGCAGAAAGGAAGACCAGTTGTTCTCCTTCTTCTTTATGGAAGTCTTTCAAACATTTGAAATCCCGTACCCCCTCAAACCCATTCTCTCCAAACTACACTCACTTACTTCTTGCAACCTCTCCTGATACGGCTCCATTCCAATTCCATTATTATCTCTGTTACTCGCCTCTGGATCCTCTCCAGTTTCTCTACATCCTTCTTAAACTGTGGAGCCCAGAACCACACACAATTCTTCAGCTGCAGCCTACCTAGCAGCAAGTAGAGCAGGACTGGCATCTCTGAAGTTTTTAGATACAAGTCTTCTCTTAAGATAGCCCCAAGTTGCGTTTGCTTAAATCTGTGCTTTGAGGTTACAGAACCCTGGTCTTCTCTTCTCTTTTAAAGGTAAGTTAAGAAATCTATAGATATAGATATCTATATCTATGTGTGTATATATCGATATAGATACATACACACACACACACACACACACACACACACACACACACACATTGCTGCAACATTAGAGAGAAACCCTTACTTTCTAAAAGGCAGGTGATGCAAAGGTAAAGGCTGAATGTGGAGTTTTCCCCTGGATCGTTTGAGAAGTCTGTTTTCTGATGCAAGAACTCTGCTTGCATCATTCTGCACACTGCAAATCAGCCTTACACCTCAGCGACAGTATTGCTGAAAGATTTTCCTGCCTATGGATGTGCCCCTCTACTGGGCAGCAGGCCTTTCTAGCAAGGAAACAGCTTCGCTGATTTATTTCAGCTGAAGATCAAACCCAGCATAACTAGAAAGCAACAGTCCCTGTATTTATTCCTAGAAACAGATGTCCCTAAGTTAAACATTTCTGGTAAAGCAGCAACTCATTTCAAGAGCAGTTTAACGCATGCTTTCCAACAAACATAAAACAGATTATGTTATTTACTTCCCATTCTCTCACTGTTCTTTCCTAGGACCCTGTGTTCGCATTTCATTCATATAACTATTAAACCAATTACCCTTACCTAATCCAGCAAAGCCCTGCAATACCACCAGAATTAGCAACATACAATAATGAGGAATCGTCACATTGTTGTAACTGTATTGCCTTGTTATCTAAACAAGCAAATGCTGTAAAACTGATTTATTTTTTCTGTAAAGCTATCAACATGATTTCCATTCAACACCCCTAACATATAAAATGTTATACAATCCACCAGGGGCCCAACTGCAATGGTAATGTTCATGAAAATAAACACATGCTGTGCAGAGCTATTATAAAAGCTAGCTTGCACAGAGTTAGATACTTCTACAGTTTATTAGAGCACCTAACGCTTCATCTCAAGCTCCAAGGATATCATGAAATCCATGGTAGACCATGTGTGATCAAACGAAAGATGTGACAACAAGCAAAGCACATTAAAATGCCATGTGATTCCCCAGATCTTATTCAAATTGTGAGAAGGAATGTCAGGTCTGTAACACAGAGTAACCTTAAAACAAATGCTTTTGATCTATCCTAGTTGCATTGCTGCCGTAGTATCTGGTTGAGCCCTAATCCAGGCTGGTGAGAACTAGTTCATTACTTTTAGTACAAATGTCTTCCTTGTTAAATGCTTTAGGCCAAGTATGGACATTACACTTTTACCAGTATAAGTGATCTGAAACCAGTCCATACCCACAACACAACAGAACACATTTACTTGCTCAAAAATACAAATATATTCAAGGGGAGAAAAGCCACTCGTTAATGATAGTGAATCTGCTGCTTCAGTATTTAGTTTCATACTAATTACAAAAAGCCCTTTTATGGTCATTTTGCATTATTTTTTTCTCCTTTAGTAAGACTGAAAACAAACTAATTTTCTCCGTTGACAGCAAGGATTCTGCATCACTTTTCTTTTTAGGCCAGGTCTCTAATGAAAGTGTAAACCGAGAACATATGTTTGTTTTCAAATAGAGTATTATTTCTAACAGACACATTTCACAAACTAATCAAA
>NW_017728924.1:6284765-6291295 GCF_001723895.1 Crocodylus porosus | reverse complement strand
TCCCTCCCCCAACCCAGAAGCACCAGTCACCAAGTTGGAAGGGCGCAGGAGGGCCCTCTGCGCACTTCCCAGTAGACCCGGCAGCGGACTGGAAGTGCTTCTAGTCCACTTCTGGGTCTGCTGCCAAGCATGCTGGGGAGCCCCCCACACTTCAGTGGGATACTCCATGGACTCCAGCATCGCCGCATTCATGAACCACCTGCTACCCAGAGGTATGTAGAAAAAACATTTAAAGCTGTCTCTTATGTCCGAATCTCCGAATCCCTGCAAATTGATTTGGAGGGTTCTGATTCGATTCGGAGAGATTAAAGGGTCCTCCAATTTGATTCAGATTTGGAGATTCAGCCACTGAATTGGGCCAAATCAAATCAGGGACCAAAGCTTCGCACAGCCCTAGTGCTTAGGAAAGGAAGTGTAGCTGGGGAATACAAAATAATCCACAATTACAGAGATGAAGGAGTGCTAAGTTTTCACATTAGAATTAAGGCTCTCAAATGAGTGTATATGCATTTACAATGGGGGGAAAATGATTAAAGGAGCATTTCATATGTACCCAAATACATTTCTGTAAAGATGATTCTAATGAAAAATGACTTCATATGAGTGGTGACTTGAGTGAAGAAAATGAAGAATATTGTATCTTTTCTAAGGGTCCATCAAGACACATAAGTAATGCTAACATGGCAGGGGATTAACTAACCATGGACAGGACATGGGAGAAATAAAAGAAAGGTAAATTCCAAGGGAAAAAACAGACTTGTATTTTGTAAAACTCATGCTTTTGGTTATGAATAAAGTTTCATCTTTGTAGATTGTTAAGGAAAATCTTCCTGCTAAAAATAATATCACAGCATGCAGTCTGGTCAGTTCAATATGTCCTGAAAGACTAAATAAAGCATCCACTTAACTATTATATTTTCTCTACTGATCTTAATAAGGTGTCCTGTTCAAAGTTTGACTTTGAGCTGCTCAGTGTTCAGATATTAAACTAGTTTGTTCAGAAGGAGAGAAGAAATCCCTATTTGCTTTGTTGACATTTAATAATATCATCTTAATATCCTTATTTTACAAGCTGCCATGGGCCCTTGACTCCTAATAAGACAGAATCAGATCCATAATGATAAACTTTTCTAATGGTTGCATACGTCTTAAGAAGTGTAGCCCTAATTCAGGATTTGTGTCTTTTCTTTCTCTGTCTTTCTCTCTCCAAGGCAGTAAACGTTCCCTGAGTATTCTCTAGAATTTGTTGTTTACGGGGGAAAGAAAATAAAACTTTGGGAGGGACAGGACTGGCAAATTTTAAACCATACATTGCTTCCCATCATAGCTCTTTCCTGTCATGTCATAGCAAGCAAATCTTCAGGAATTTGGGCTCTTTTGTTATTTACTGAGAAATAGACGGTACTTTGACTGTGCTGAAAACATTGCAGGCATTTCTAAACCTTTGAAAACCGTAGACAAGATCAGAACAAAAAGATACACTGTGAAGATCTAAAGAACCCATCTCCAGAAAGTTATCTGTCTCCGCTGTGACGGGAGGCATTTGTTTTCCTATAATAACCTATTCCCAAGGACAAAAAAGATCATATCCAAAAACTAGATATAATTGTTAAAGCTGATACTGTGAAGAGAAAGAAGTGTGATTCTGTTTCCACTAGCAAGACACAGTATTGTTCAAAGCACGAGGGAATGAAAATGCTGCACTGAGTTCTCGGGGGGGGGGGGGTGTCACCTGACAGTCCATCCAAGTTAACATTTTATTGCCGATCTCAACTACTGCTCAGTGGGTGCGTCCACACGTTCATTAGATACTGCGCATT
Source organism: Crocodylus porosus (assembly GCF_001723895.1). Taxonomy (NCBI): domain Eukaryota; kingdom Metazoa; phylum Chordata; order Crocodylia; family Crocodylidae; genus Crocodylus; species Crocodylus porosus. The sequence continues at coordinate 6,289,475 of NW_017728924.1, read as the reverse complement.
TAGTTTAATACTTCCTTAATAAAGTACTAACTAAATACACGGTACCTAACTTTACTGCGCAGTAGCACCAGCACACGGCTATTCAGTGACGCTTACTGTGCATTAGCCTAATAACACTGCACAGTAGGCTATTAGCATGGCTTCTGCCATGACACACTAGTATGCAGTGCAATTAGCCTAATGCACGGTAAGCATCTCGTGTACACGTGCCCTGCGAGCAGCTACTTGTGAACCTACCAAAATAAACAAACAAGCAAACACACAAATATATTACTGTCTTTCTCTGTTAGGCTCACACGTAAATGAAGCCAACAGCCTTCCCCAACTGGAAACCCACGTGGAACAGATGCTGTCTCAGTTTGCATCTTGTACAATAGCTCTGCCCCTAATCAAGGAAAAAAACAATCATAATGACAGCAGTACTAAATCACAGTCTTCGGCTGCCCTCTCTCTATACCTGTCAGGTCAGGACCAAGCTGATTGACTCCAACATATTTTTAGTGCTGAAGAACTCAATCAAGCAATTTAGTTGGTAAGGTCACGGTCATCCCAAAATATTGTTGTCTGAGCAGGGATTTCCAGCTTTCAAGGAGAATTTCCTCGAGTACCTGTATGAAAGACGCTCTTCTCACTAAAATGTTATATCTAGTTTTGCTCTCAGACTGGGGTTACAAGGGCAAAAAAAGCAAGTAAATACTTGAGTAAAAGATCAACACTTCAATCCACTCTATATCAGTTCCCTTTGTGCTGGAAATGTTGAAGATGTCAATAAGTTTGTACTTCCAGCAACTCTGAACCCTTAATTTAGCTCATGTATTCATCCTGGGTGTGCAGGAAACTAACTTGTGGGGACAGCCAGGTAGTATGACTTCTAAGCAAGCTAAATCAAAGTACAAATCATTGAGAACATAAAATTTCACCAGCTCTCGGCAGCTGAAAAGAGAGAAAGCAGGAGTCAGCATCTCACTAAGGTAATGTGAGCAAAGATACAAAACCAGGCCAGAAATCTAAGTCCAAACCTTCCAGAGCAGCCTGGTCTAAGCTTTTAGTTCTCCCTTTTGGCAAAAAGGGGTAGATGTAAAGTTTGGCCCTTTGCTTCTTCCATCTCAATGATGGATGAATATGGGGAGCTGGTGCATCCTCACTTTCAGTAGTATTGCATATATGGATGCAATTATAGCCCTCAGATGCAAGCAACATCAGAAGATGTGGGCATCCTTGATTTATCTAGGCAAAAATCCAGATGGCAAGCATCTAATATTTAAGGCAGCAAATATCAAGCCCCGAGTGATGGCTTACCAGAGGATAAAGTAGGATCACAAAACAACACTGCTTCATCTCAGCAACAACCACACAGAGTGGCTGAGGTGAGAGAAACTCTCAAAGTTTTAAATGAAGTTTCAAAAGAGAGAGTTGCCATAAAATAAAAAGGCGACGACAAAGAGATGGTCCAAGGCACTGCAGAGGCGTGCTGCTTGCAATGAAGTAAGCATGATTGATCATGTTGTCATTCCAGAGTAGACTGCTCAGCAATAACTGTTTTTATGAGTGAAATATCATTGACTGATTATGCCGCAGAGAAAAACATTGCTTAAAACCCGGGGGGGGAGGGCAGGGAGTAAAATGGGTGGATATCGTAGTCAAAGCAAGCTGTCATTTGGGGATAAATAAAGACCACTATTTTTAAGAATAAGGTGGCAGGGGATTGTCTCATTTCAATTAAAAAATATATTCATTTTCCTTCCCCCTGCACCTCCCAATAACATTAGCAAAAGGTGGCAAAATGATTGCCAGTCAATAGCATGCATCATCTTCACTGGACTGGGTTAACAGATGTTGACCCATATAATTCATGTTCATCCAAATGTTTATGGTGCTGTTCTGAAAGAAAGGGACCAGATTTAAAGGCAGTTCTGTTTCTATGCCCATCCATCCTTGATCCCTCTGCCGAAACTTCCACTAAAAGAGCCAATTCAGGGATGTGTCATCCACCGGGAACAGAACTGAGCTCAACTTCACACTGAACAGCTCGCAGATGCTAGCTCCTCTTGCTCACTGCTGACAGGGGGCTAGAATTTAACCTGTGGCCTCCGGCTGAGACATCCAGGGTTGTGAGCAGCAAGTCCAAAATCCAGGCCCTCTTCCAGCTGTTTCCTTTTCATTCTCAATGTCTTTCATTTGCATGTGATGCCCCATTATAAAAAGCCACACTAAATCAAAGGAAAATTCCATAAATAACAGTCCCAGATTCTCCAGATTCATGGCCAACTAGAGCAACCTGGAGCTGGAAGTGGTCTACACCAAGGGTTCTCAGTTCCCCGGCCACGGTGGGTTGGCTACCCATCTGCGGCATGGTCAGCTGCTGGACCGGAAGTGGCCATGGACCAGCAACCTGCAGCCCCCCAGAGCCAGGCGGGGAGGCCGTGGCTTCTTCCACAGGGTTCACAGCAGTGCAGGGTTTGGCCCACCCCCTGCCCAGAGGGTAGGGGTCTTCCAGCCAGAAATTCCAGCCATGGTCAGCTGTGACTGCTGGGCCATGGCTTGCCAGGCTGTGGCATAAAAACTTTTTGAACTCCTGGTCTACACCATTTTCAGTACAAGTAAATATAGTTCCCTTAACAGGAAGCACTGAACAGGCCAATTAGCTGACCGATACCATGGGAACCAAATTGATTAAAGGCCAGCTGATCTGGAATCTATTTTCCTACCCTGGCCTCGCATTTCAGAGACTATTTGGGGACTGGATCACTGCCTCAAAATTCAGAAATGTCCAGGAAGATTCAGGACAGTCAGTGGCTTGATGCAATAGAAGAAGCAGTAGTCAACGTAGAGAATGCAGATGTGGTACAGAAAAATTTACAAAGTAGCTGAGAAATCTGGCCCCATGGACAAGTTCCCTTTGACTCTTTCCTCACATCTATATGGGCTTACCACAGTACTACTGTCATTATAAATGTAACATTCATTTCCCTATGCTTAGAAGCTGCCTGTATTATTCTCTTCAAATCCAGTCCATCCATGCAGAAGGCCAATGCTTTCTATTTAATGTCACCTTGGCCCTTAGAAAGTCAAATACCAGTGTCAAACGAGGATGAAAGGCTTTTCACTCAGGCACCAGTAAAAGTGACAAGGTGCAGTGCAAAGATAAACTGAGGCCTAAAACTTGCATATGCTTAAAATAAGGTAAGCCTCTAATTGCTCAGTCCTGTCCTCTCTTGGCCCTTATAAACAAATCTCTAACTTTCAAATAGTTAAGCTATGTTTTTCACTATAAAACCTTTTTACTTCCAATTCCAATGAAGGATGATTAGATGAGAACATCACTGTGTCCATATGACAGCTGTTCAATTAACGTTTTACTTCTGCCCATGAAGTATATGAGAAGAACAAAACTTCAGTTAAAGGGTGACTACGCAATAACCTTTCTTCTACTCCAGGACATTCCAGGAACCTCAAGGAAAAATGGAGAATATTCTTTGCGACTGCAGATACCGCTAGGTGCTCTGACTAATTGAATGACGTACTGCCCACCTATTGCTAAAGCAGGCCTACAGGAACAAAAGATTCTTGCAATGAAAGATTCTTGCAGACCAACCTATGCAGTTCACAAATCTCCGCGTTAAAGAGTTAAATAGAAGTTAGGATGTGTGAAGTAATAGCTTGGGATGGCAAGGTACAGTCTCTCCACAAAACCACAAGGAAGATGAGTGAAATATTAGAACTGAAACGCCTCAACCATCTTAGCCTTATTGCCAATGTCACCTTTGATTGAAACCTATTTTCCCAGAGTGTGCCATTTCTTTTTCAGCTGTCATACCAAGGTCAGTATTAACATTTTATGTAGGAATTTGTAACCTGCCTCTTCAGAATGGAAGTTATTGTCTTATTGGCATTGATGTGCTATGACCTCTTCACTCTCAGAAAACCAGCAAAGATCCAGAAGATGCTGTCAAAAAGTTACAACTTTGATGCCCTCCTACATTCATGGCTGATAGCATCTCATGGGTAGGAGAAGTGTATATATGCCTTTGGCATTAACACCCTGATCTCTGCAGAAGTCTCCCTTTATTTGTCACATCAAGTTGCATCATACTTACTGCCATTCTCGGCCATCTTCCAAGTCTCCGCTAAAAACTGATGTGACAGAATTACAAATTGTGAGTCCAAAAAACTGGCTTTACACATTACACTACAATAAGAACACATCAGGATCCAGTTATTTAAACCACTGGCTACAATAATTTTAATTAAGATGCACAGGTGTAGACATGTGTCATCATGCTATTCTATTCTCTTTCCACCTGAAGGCAAAAATGGGGAACAAACCCAGGCCACTTGATTAAGGAGTATAATTACCCAATTACTACAGTAATATCCAAAAGTATCCTAACAAGTTTGGGCTCTATTAAGCTAGAGGCTGCTTGAAACAGAGTAGAAGTGTGTGCCCAGAAGAATGGACAATCTAAATCAGAAGTGGGCAAAATGCCAGATTCAGCCCGTGGTGGACTCCATTTCCCAGCAGCTCTTGCCTATGTCACTGCAGTTGGTTTCCATGGAGACGCCAGGAGGGGTAGGGCTGTGGTTTCCACGGAGACCAGCCCCAGCACTGCTGGTAGTGCATGCAGCTGAGTGGGGAGCTACTATGGGGCTGGGCCCAGGATTTTTTTGCAGGTGATAGCATGGTCCAGAGCCAGGGTAGAGCCACAATCT
>NW_017728924.1:6250282-6284665 GCF_001723895.1 Crocodylus porosus | reverse complement strand
GGCTCAAAAGTATTTTTTTTCAGAGTAATTCCTGCTGCAAAGTAATCCAGTTGGCTATTTTTTTTTTAAATCCTTAATTGCTACATCATCATCCAGATGAAATCTTTACATAGAAATGGATATATCCTAATTTTCCACATGCCATAGGCCCACTAATTCTCCAAACATGGTACTCTTTTACCTGTCCCTTAGCAACCGTTATTTTTGCATAAATGTCCAAATGAATTATGCAAGTCTTCTTTTTATTACTGTATGAGGCAGATTATACATACACATACATACACGCTGATATTTATTTATACCTATATACATATAAAATGTTTCATACCTGACTTATTATCAACTCTTCAGTGAAGTCAGAGAGCGACTGAGGGCACTCAGCATTTGTCAGGAACAGTTTAGGACCTTGCTTCTTTAGGCCTCATGGCAAAAAATGAACGCAAAGAGTCCAGCGTAAAATACACAAATATTAGGAAGAAAGCCCTATTTCCAGGGTAGTTTCTAGCCCTTCTACATCACCGCTCTGATGAAGGAAGAGTTCTAAAACAGTAACCGGATCCCCGCAGCTAGATTTCTCCGGGGAATCTGGCACAGCATTAATACGGCACTCCCTCCAGCACAAACCATTGCAGGGATGGACGGGATGTGACGTGTCGTCCTTCCGGTATTCTAGGATGAGCAGCCTACAGGTTGTGTAGGAGAGACAGAATGGGATTATGGGCTTTTGAGTAGAACCGTCAACAAGGGGCAGCTCCAACTGGGAATAAGAGATCTGGAGCTAAGTTTGTAGCTTCATTTTGTCCACATTGTCAGAATATTGTGGCATCTACAAGGTAATCACCTCCCCCTTTACCTTCAGGACCCCTGCGTGGACTCTATTCACACCAAGCTCTGACAGCAGCAGTGCAGATTGCTTCTAATGTATTTTTGCAGATGGCCACATTTCCTCTTCCAGTTCGTATGGGGCTAGCATGGCTCAGAAAGCAGTAGATATATTGTTTCTGGATGAGTCCCTTAACTGGTGGATGCCAGCCTTTGCAGATATAAATAAAGCTTTCTTTTGAAATGATTTTTTACTCTTGTAAAAAGAGGAAGCCTAATTGGGTCCCTAGCAGTGTGCAGACAGCAACTAGGGAGTTATACGGACTATAAATTTTGTACATTGAGAAAGACATATAAAATGTATATATCTCCTTATTAGGCCTCTGGCAGCTTCTCCAATATATGACAGGATGGGCAATAATGTTAGTCAAGAGTATTTTACCTAAGCAACCTACTGGCTGTTTGCTCAGAAAGGCTTAAACTAGGATATTGCTATAAGCAGGGTGTTTGGGTTTGTAGCTGAATCAAATTGAAGGGTTCAGGATACGATTTAGTGGCTCCAAAAGTTCCCAAGTAGGCCTTGAGGTCAGTCCAAAATGATGGAAATCTTATAAGATTTAGAATATATTTGGTACTATTTGGATCTTCTCTGTAACAAGGGGTTATTGCATTCGGACCCGAACTGTTACCTCCCACATAAGATGCCATATGTGGTTTCATTTTTGACCTCTCTGAAAAATCCTTTAGCAAGCGGTCATCAGGCTTTATTGCCAAATTAATAATAAAGTTGCATGCCCTTGAGTCCTGTGTGTTGGAGGGATTCTCATTCATAGCATGTTCCTTATGAACTATTACTGACCCTGGGGAGGAGTAAACAAAATGGGAATCAATGATGTCAAGAAGACAAAGGTGAAAAAGAATATGGTTCATTAACTAGAGAGGCTCTGTTGCTAACGTATAAGCTATGGCTGCACATAAAATATTACACTTCACATTAAGCATTCAGATTAAAGGAATAAACCTGTGCATCTACAACTGCCACCAGTAAGTCCATAAAAACAAAGATGACCCTGTTCAAATCCTTTAACGTCAGCTAACTGGCTACTTGTTCTAATCCATGCTCTCTTTCCCTGCAGTAACACCTACACACAGTATGCCTTGAGGAACTTATATAGTCTTAATATTCAAGACAGACAAGAGTGGGACAAAGGAAGTAGTCTCACACCCTTTATACCAATGGTAAATGGTGAACAGAGGTGAAAACTCCTTGTTCAGCAAAGATATTTAGTTACATAATACTCATTGAAAGCACTGAATACCATTTGGAGATCTAAGCCAAAGACTTTAAACCCCAGATGCAGAAAGGGACTTGGACATCACAAAATGGAGCACTCCATGTCTGACTATTGGAGATCTCTCCTGCACAGCAGAACCCAGAACCCCATAATAGATGTCTAAGCTTCCCATGAGCAGAAAGGGGATGCGCTGAAGTCAAGCCGAAGGTAGATCAGACTAGCACCTTCAGGCATCTATACATGTGCTGTGCGATGGAGGGGGGCACTTTAAATTAGAGTGGCTCTGAGAGCCGCTCTAATTAAACCGCCCACAGCATCATGTGCATTCAGCGTCCCATGCTTCAACGTGGCAGCTAAAGCTCATTCAACAAGCCTTAGTTAAAGTGCCCCACCACCATTTTGAAGCACAGGGACGCTGAATACACGATCCAGAAGCTGCTGGTGCATGTTCATTAGACCACTCCAGCAGACATAATTAATCGAGTCTCCACCGATGCATGCGAATTAGCATGCATCAGACCACAGGTCTGTCACACATATAAGTGTCCTTGGAGACTAACAGTGTTCCACCTTGCCCTGACTTCTGCATATATAGTAATATGGAGAGAGTTCATCACCTCAAAGGAACAGACAAAACTTCAAAACACTGAAGAGGACACTGTTTACGCTAGTTAGCGAGAGGAAATTCTTATCCCACATCTAAGAACTGACCTCCCTGCACCGTAAGCACCCTCCTTAAGGCAGCTCCCTCTACTCAGGATTCACAGTCCATAAGCCATTCCAGAGGGATGGTCTCAACACACCCCATCTCAAAAATAACCAGAGGAAGAGGAAAGTTTAGTGATCCCTTTTATACCACAGTATACTGATGAGTCAGAACATGGCAGGCCAAGGTTTGATCTCTTCTGCTACCTGAGAAAATTCAAACCCACACCCTGGGTGAGTGCATGAACCATTAGGCAGATGCTGGGATGGGGTGACTCCTCCCTTCTGCTGACAAGCCGCATTGGGCATAAGTGAATTAGAAACATAATGGGCCGGAAAAAGGGAGAAAGAGTATGATTGACTGGACTGGATTGAACTTGAAAGAGGAGTAATGAATTCCTGTCCCTGCACCCCAAAGTACTTCCATATTTCAGCCAATGATTACACCAGCATTTCTGTGGCAGCATCAAGCTCATCAGAGACTAAACATCCACTTAAATTTCTCCCACATGGATCTCCATGCTGCCATAGCTACACTGCATTGTGAAATGCAGTAGAAGCATTGTTAGGCAATTAAAAACTAGCTTGGGTATTTCTACGTAGCGTATAGATGCCCTAAAGCATAGGGCATTCCTGTCTCAAAGGAAATTAGTAAAGTTTTGAGCAACTTAAAAAAAAATTGTATAAAAGTTACATTTCATTGTTCAGTTCAGTAGGAGCTATAAAATGCCAGTGTTGCAAGAATATCTGAGAAAGGCTTGGCACATAGTAATTTTAAACCAAAAGTTACGTGTTAAAACCTAGCAGTCTTAGGCTTCATCCTACCCCTTGTTAGGCTCCAAGGCTTCACATGAGTTAAATCTGGATTTATAACAGTCACAGTGCAATTAAGAGCAGACTATATGCTTCTGAACTCCAGCCACGGCTTGGTGTCTTACCCATAAGGGGCACTAACATATTCTGTTTCTTAAAAGCACATACAAATCTAGCAGATGCAGCTCAGTGCTTTGTAGAAAGGCTACAGCTCATATAATCCTATTAAAACTCAACCTTCAGGTACATTCTGTCAAAAGCCATCATTTTAAGTACAATTTGTAAAGTATGCGAATGTGTTGCAGCTTCATTTTCTCCAAGAACCTGATTAGCTGATATTCCAGGCCAGTTTGTGCATGCCATTAAATAATAGTTCAAATAATGCTAGAGCTCTTTCCAAAGACGCTCAGTTTTCCAGTCTTATAAAGAAATTCTTATTATCTACATAACATGGGAAGTGTCTTCCTATTAGGCCCCCTTAGTGACTTAGGAAACACTTGGCTTTTTGTTAAAATAGGTTGATGAAAACATTAATTGCTGCACTTCAACTTGAGGATCCCAACCTGTAGCCCATATCACTGGTAGGAACAACTTGTCAGTATATCTGTCAAATATACTTCACAGTTAGACTAACAGAAAGCTAACCTTGGCTTGCTTAATCAAAAAATAAATGGTTTTTCCTTTGTGTTGATAAGAGCTATTAAAATAGGCTATAGGAAAGGAATGAAAAATGCCAAGGGCAATGATTACTGTTGTAATTTATGTTTGGAACTAGGGTATTGTGGAAAGAAAGGGAAATGGAAAGGGATCTCAGAGTCATAGTGGACTCCAAGATGAACGTGAGTCGTCAGTGTGACGAAATCATCGGCAAAGCTAACGCCACTTTATCGTGCATCAGCAGATGCATGACAAAAAGATCCAAGGAGGTGATCCTTCCCCTCTATGCAGCATTGGTCAAACCGCAGTGGAGTACTGCATCCAGTTTTGGGCACCGTACTTCAAGGAGGATGTTGATAGACTCAAGAGGGTCCAGAGAAAAGCCACTAGTATGGTTAGGGGCTTACAAGACAAGCCCTATGAGGAGAGGCTGAGGGACCTGGACCTCTTTCAGCCTCCTCAAGAGAAGGCTGAGAGGTGATCTTGTGGCCGCCTACAAATTCATTAGGGGGATGCAGCAAGGGATCAGAGATGCTCTTTTTACCAGGGCACCTCCTGGGGTAACGAGGAACAAAGGTCATAAACTGACAGAGCAGATTTAAGCTAGATATCAGGAAAAACTTCTTCACGGTAAGGCTGGCCAAAATTTGGAATGGGCTTCCGAGGGAGGTGGTGCTCTCTCCTACCTTGGAGATCTTCAAGAGAAGGCTGGATGGGCACCTGGCTGGGGTCATCTGACCCCAGCACTCTTTCCTGCCTAGGCAAGGGGTCAGACTCGATGATCCGCTGAGGTCCCTTCTGACCCTAGCATCTATGGATCTACGAAAAAGAAACACTGGTAATAAAAATTAGAGGTGTAATCTTTTTATTTGGAGAGCAGTCAACTCCATTTGCAATATTTTGGCAGACAAGCGTCTTTGGGTAAATGTGATATCTTTTATTAGACCAACTAAATAGTTGGAAAATTTGTTCCTTATAAGCTTTCAGGTAAAACACCTTTCTTCGGGGGTAGGGAGAGTCTGCTGTTGTTTTGTGTTCTCCTGGATGGAATAGAAGCCAATATGTAAAATGCAGATCTGTGAAAATGCAAATGCGTGGCAGTGAGGACCACAGGAGATGGGAGACAATAGGTGTGAGACAGGGAGCATGTTGACCTGCTCATAGAATGTAGATGGTAAAACGTAGAGGTTACCTGGGGTTATCAGATGTCACGCAGGTTATCATGTGCCATAAATCCGAAGTCAATACTTTGTCCATGATTTTTAGTATCCAGTAGATTTATGAAGTGAAGTTCGTAGGCTTGTCTACAAAAGGTGTTTTGTAAATTCCCTTTGAGGATCAGAATTGAGACCTTAGAGAGAGAGTGATCATCTTGTTAAAAGTGTGCCCTCACAGGTCACTGGGTATTTTTGTCTTAGATTTTCAGTGTGTGTTCATTCTGGTACAGTTTGTGTTTGTTTTCTCCTACATATTTTCCATCAGGGCATTTAGTTCACTGGCTGAGATGTATTACATTTCTGGAGGTGCAGGCATAAGATCCAGGAATGGTGATGGCTCTGTTGTGGGGTGTAGTTATTGTGGGACTGGTGGGGATGTGTTGGCAGGTTAACTACACCCCACAACCGAACTATCACCATTCCTGGATCTTACACCTGCACCTCCAGAAATGTAATATATCCTATGTCCTTAGACCAACATGGCCACAACCAACACCCCTGAAGCATAGAAGATGCTCAATATGTTGACATTTTAAACCGACTGACAAGGCATCAAAGGGAAAACAGTCCACAAGCAATCACTTATAAAATTAGAACAGTAAAAACACTGACATTTGCCAGCCATGCTGTACGTCTCCATTTTCCAGAGAGTTCACATAGCCCAGATACAGACATGACACTTTTACTAGTATAAGTGATCAGAAGTCAGTCTATACCTATAACAGAACAGAAGTTTGGCATTTATAGACTGGTTTAAAAATGGCAGAGCCCGAGCTAAGATTTCTCCACCAGCACCAAAGGGAAGATGTGTGTTCTACTACCAACCTGCTAGCATAATTGGTAGTTCACTACCAAGCTAAACTGCACCACTTATAAAATACCAAGCAACTTGGATTGATTCCACCTCTGGCTTTTTGAATGTCTGTACCTAGCCTTAACATCACCTGCAGATGAACATAGAAAGCCAAAGCCTGCATCCTTTCTTATTTCAATACAGGGGGAAAAACTTCCATTGAAAACAATTTCACACAAGGGGTTGAGGAATTTGGTCCCAAGTGCTTTGCCTGAACAAGTAGGAACAAAGAATGCAAGGATTCCCCCGACTCCCTCCACCCCCATGCACATCCTAAGGTTATAAATGTATTACATGTCTAAAAAGTAATGGTGGCCGTTAAGGGGGGGGCGGGGAAATGAGCAAAACTGTTAGTTTTCAGAAGTTCAAAAATAAACTCCTTTGAAATCTGGCAGATTTAAATATACGTATGTATAAGTCGTAGTTTTGAAAGCTACACTGATACCAGGAAAAAGAGTACTAATAATAAATAGATTTGATATTTTAAGAGTGAAAATGTTTTGCCAAGATTTAGTTTGCTCTTTCATAGAAATGCTATTCATTTTCTTTACCTCTATTTAAAATCATTCTGCCGGAGCTTTCTCATGCTTCAGACCTACTTAAAATGCTCAGCAAGTCCATTTCCCACCAATGTTTCTGCCAATCCCTGCTGGATACCATTTCCAAAAGTCCTCTATCCACTCCTCCTCCTTCTCAAGTAGTACACTACAAGTTTTGTTTCCTCCTGGTTTATAAGCTTTCATAAGCCTTGAGTTTAAAATAAAGCCAAAGAAACTCAGTTCTATAGATCAATGTGTTTTTCTGACAACCTAAATCCTATCTCTGTGATGTTCTCATTGTTTTTCTTTTCTCCCCTTGGATTCTGAAGCTCTGGAAAAGAGCTTAAACCAGTAGTCCAACTACCTCAGTTTATCAACCCTGTACGCTACTCCTGCCCATCATTATCTCTAAGTCTTAGCTTTTTCCTCCCGTCTTCAGAAGCACCAGAAACTGCAGGGTGACTTGCAATTAGCACTTGCAATCGGATATCTGATGGCAGAGTAGGATTTTCTTTTCAGATAAAACTAGCTTCCTAATTACAAATAGAAGTTAAACTGTATATACTCCACCTTCTTGCTGACCTCCATAACCACTTATGAGGAGAAAAGCTCTATCCAGTTTCTCCTTCACTGAATGCCCACGCTCAGCTCTTAGGCATCACAGCAGCCACACTGACATGCTCAGGCTCCTCCAACATGAAGAGCCTGATTGTGGCACCTGGACGCGTGCCTATGGTTGAATGCGTGTATATACCTGGACGTGTGTATAGTGAGTGTGCACTATGTTTCCGCAGGGTGGTTCCAGACTCGGCAGAAAGGCAGTATGGAAACAGCCTTCACATTCATTTTTAGCATTTATCACACATTGTGCAAAAGGCTTACTATAGCTTTCAAGTTACTGTATGCTTTAAGGGAGAACAATGGTAAAACCAAATTCCTAATAAATACGTTATGTTCTTATAAATAATCTTGGCATCAGACTTCTTCAATATGAGCGGCTCCCTATGCTTTGGGCATAATTAGTTACAAAAAACAGAAAAGAGATGACTCCTCTACTAAGTGAATCAAGAGGTCACTAACCACATAGAGATGTTATATGTTACCAGAATTGCAAATAAAATTTCCAGAGAATAACAGATGGATACTTGCAGGAGAGCTGAATGTTGGCTTAAACTTCTGAGTGCTTGACATTGCAAACTTACTTGTGCTCTTTTAATACATCTTTTTGGTGTGCAATTATATTCAAACTGGCCCTAGCTATCTCTGCTCTCATCTCCTTTTGTTTCTCCTAATTGGGTTAGTTATGGCTGTAGGTCAAAATCAGCTGAGACCGTGTATGTATATTCCACTACATTTCATTTGAACTTGTGAAATGAAACCTATGTAAAGGTATACCAATGTGGCATGCGCTCATTTAAGGGCTCCCCAACAAACTGACAATACCGTCTCATGTTTCTCATTCTACATACACATTATTCCACATACTTGGAACTGAAGGCTGAGATTTCAAAACTGCTTGTGCAACTTGGATGCTTAATTTACATTCATTTCAAATGTGTTTAGCCTCTGTTTAGCTTTCCAAGTCTCACTCTAAACTCTTCAGCTCTGTTAAACAAAGGCACCTTCGTACTGTCACTTCTTACTTCTAGTGAAGTTGTCAGAGGAAAAAAGGTTGTCTTATTATTGCCCTATTAAAAATCAGTGGAGTTACTCTCATAAGCAAGTTAAGCAAGCCTTGGCCAAGGAGTTGCTTGTTCAGTCCAAATTAAGTGGCACTGTCGAAATTTATATTGAAATTGATACGATTTTTTTTTATGAAGGGTATTTAAAAAACCAGCATAAAATTTAAAACTCCAGGGAATACTCTTAAGTGTTGAAAGATATCGATTTGAGATGACAATAGAGATAGAAGATCACAGACAACTGAGCCAAATACTCTTTCTGATCTATTTTACTCGAGGAGCCTGGAAGGCATGTGAAAAGAATTTCAGGTATATGTATCATTAGAAGTATTATGCTAGCAAATGACTCCTGTTCAAAAGTTGGCTTTGACGCTCAAAACTGCAAACATACAAGAAGTCAGGCCATTACATCCTTGTTATAGCCCAAGTTTAAATTAGCACTTCTTGCACGTATTTTCTCAAGCGTCCATATTAATGGTGCAAAAACCAAAATGTTGCTTTATCCACTGTACTCGTGGCCTATGTGTGTCAAAGTGTACAACTTCTTCAGCTGGGCTATGAAAGTCATGTCAAAGTTATTCCCTGCGTAATTTTCACTCTTTAAAAAATACTTATTAGAATTGTGTTAGAAAGAAGCACTACAGATAAAATGGCTGTGATACATGGACCAGACAAAATATTCAGTACAATTAGAAATGAAAGCCACACTTCCTTGCTCTCTCTTATTTTTGTATAAATGGAAAACGATGGAGCTCTGCTCCACACAAGAGTGGACAGCAGTGGTAACACTGAATTAAATGCATCAAAAAAGGAATGTGTTGTGAAAAATGGGATGGTTCCTGGTGAGATCCCAGTGGACATTTGTGTATTTATAAAAACATGACATATTATGCTGACACTCCTGTTGGCATATTTCTTAAAACTAAGTTACTCTCTCACCTCAGAATGCCTTCTTTCCAGCCACAATGTAGGTCATAAGCACGACCTACATAAGATGAAGAAGATCACATTTCTGAAGTTTGGGTTGTTTCTTTTCTAAAAACAACAACAATATTTCATTTTTATATACTGTTTTCTGCTCTGACTCTTCAATAAAGACAGTGTCCATTTTCTTGGGACTGGAACCCCAGAGGCTGATCCTCATGTTCAAAGACATGACTAACACTGGTCCTAGAAGAAACATCTTTCTCCCCTCAACCTCCTCCTCAAGGCTACTACACCTATCTGGCTGAAACAATGAAACTGAGAAGTGGGGATAGGCTCTATATAATTGCATGAAGTCACCTTTTTCTTCCATCCTTTTTCTTACCCTTCATTTTATCCTGGCTAGAAGTAAAAAAAAGTCACCAGATTCTGTAGGTTTTTAATTGAATGATATTCATCGAAGGAAAGAGGCATTTTTGAATGGCTTTAGTCTAGATAAGAAGCCTGATCTTACTATTTGAAGTTGAAGGGAATCTTGCTATTGACTTCAACGGGAACCGAATTGGACCATGAAGCTATCAGAAGTATAGCAAAAATAACATAATTACATGTATTCAACTGAGCACAATTTCACAAGTATCCAATTACTGCTTAAAACAACGTTCAACATGCATGGCAATGTGCCATTGAATGCATCTGCCATTAGAAGCATAACAGTGGCTCGGTTTCTTATTTCCTGCCTATATTATTGTTTTCAGCTCTGCCAGAGGAAAACTGGCATAACAATTATTTGGAGTGCACTGCTACATTACCTTGTCAGTTTTAAACATCAATCCACAAGACAACCAGCCATCAAAATTTACTAACGATCTCACAGGAAAAACAAAAAAATCAATGTAAAAAGCAAAGTTTAGGAGGGAAAACACACCAAAACTAAAGAACATGAACATCAGAATTAATCGCTGGCCTATACATGGGCAAAATATAAAGTACTCTGAGACCTATCCAACTCCTTTCCTTTCAAAATATTGTCCTCCCCCAATTTCATTCTCCCAAAATAGCACTTCTGCAACTGAAATATAAAATTATGCTTAAATACACCCCAGGATACAAAAAGTTAATCAGCAGCATAAGAAATGATTAGCATATGATGAGATGTATTCAGAATATTTTGTAACCACATAGTGCTTTGCAATGGGTAATATTAAAAACTCACTATTAGTCACTTGCTAGTGATTGCAATATTGCAATTCTAAGTACAGGCAAATTCTTCAATACAGTAACAAGTACAAGCACTTGCACTAATGTAAGTCACTTGCTGATGCTGCCTATTACACACGTACTCTGGGACCCGGGATATCAAAGTTATACACTAAAAGCAAACTTGTACATTTTCATTGAAAAATATATATTTCAATGTGATATATTTCATTCTTTTACAAAAGAAGCTCCGAAGTCTACGGATAAAAGAGTTATGTATGAGTTAGGTATTATTATTATTATAAATAAATCCCAAAACTTTGAGTTCATAATTTCCTTCACTTTTTTTTCCCATTTCTCATGTGTATTTTGACAGAACCCGGGAGTTTAAAATGTTTGTGACACTTAAATAAATCAAAAGAAAATGTGTTTTCAGTTGTACAGCAGGGAAGCAGGTGTTTATCTTTTGGTCTCTTCTGCTTAGGTCATTGGTACCTCAGCTGGAAACGGATTCAAATAGCAGTGTTTTTCAGACTGAAAAAACTGATACAGAAAGGTGAATTGTATCACCTGGGGAGACTATTCTGGTTTCTACCCTTTCGATTTTGGGAAGCATTGCCAGAAATAAAATGTTGTGAAAGGACCAAAGAACACCGACAGTAAGAAGAAAATAAAAGAAGTCTTATGGACTTCTTTGGCCTATAGGACTATGGAACAATCTCGAAAGAAGAAGTTGCAGACGCAGCAATACTGTCATTTAAAACAAGACTGGACAAAGCACTCATGAATTATGGAGAGGCTATTAGGGATGCCACGCAGTTAAGGGCTGCCCTGAGAGCTGCTGCTTTTACTGGAGGTTAAATCTTATTTCTGAAGTAAAAGCATGTGCTTTTACACCAATTTTATGTCACTTTGTCTTACGGCTCGTCTTAACTAAACAGCCATAAAACACAAAAGTCTTTTGTGACCAGCATTGTGCCTTTGGACACGACAGCTGACAGGGTCAACTGAGGTTATGGAAGGAAAGATTATGTGTAATCAGGTGTCCTGAATGGATCTGGAACCGCAGGAGGACCTACTCAAAGGGGCTAATCTAAACTGGCCAACATAGTGACGCCCGATTCACCTGCATACACAAACTGGAAGATCAAAAACAAACACGATCAAATGGGGCTAACTAATGACATGAATACATGCAAGTGTGAAGCGCAAACTATGGAGCACCTGCTTGTTTGCCAACTCCTTGATGAGACCTGTATGAGGAAGGACCTTGCTGTAGCAACAGAAAGAGCCATTGCTTGTGATTGAATCTGGAAAAACATCTCATTTATGCCAAGGATTCAAGAAGAAGAAAAAAGAAAGAAATAGTAGTAGTAGTAGCAGCAGTAGTAGTAGTAGTGTTGGTCTTCCTAGGGTAGTTATTGCACAGTAAGCTAGAGTATTTACAATGCACTAGCTCGTTTGCACCAATTCAACTTTGCATCTCAAGTCAAAGTTATATCATATATAGTAGTACAATGTCCGCATGGGGATCTAGTACAAACTGTTTACTGTTCTCATTTACTGTTACCTTCCCATTAAACGACAAAAGCAAGAGAAAAAACGCAGAATTTCCCTTCTGCTAGAAATCACAAAATCTCCAACGTTGATTTTGTTCTGGATCAAATTGGAACAATACTGAAATCTCCTACAGAAAGAATTTTTTTTTTTAAACCAAGTTTTTGGTCGACCTGAAACAATTTGTTTCAATAAAATGATGCTTTGTAACAAATAGAAAATTCTTAACCAGCTCTATTAGTGGAAGATTTTCGGGGGAACCTTAGGATTCAGTCCGTTCAGCCTTTGGCAAATGGGAAATAAAAGTCATTCCTGCTATGCAAGTTAGACTTGGGTTTTTTTCCAAAAATCTCTTCAGCTGCCATATGGCTTACTTCTAACAGTCAGACACAGGCTAGTTTTTTCCTTCTCAAGAATAATTATCACAATTAGTAGCTTTACTTGTTCTAGCAATTTTCATTTATACTAGAGAATGGAAATTGCCAAATAAAATTTCAAAACCAGAACTGGTTTATGATGCTGACAGTGATGAACTGAAGTACCCACCTATTGTATTCCAAAACTCTCAAATGCACACCCAGTTTGTTGAGTTGGTCAACAAAACATTGAGAATTATGTCAATAAAACATTCCCATACATGCACAGGTTCATTAAAAAAATTCTGGGCACAAACCTGAATATTTTTTTTCAAAATTTAAAATTTTGTAATAAACAGTTTTCAGCTTACAAGCAACTTACATAAGCTAAGCTTCTATCTCCAAATATTTAATTGTCATATTCCATTTTTAATATTGTTTGGGCCTCGTTTAAAGCAATACCTCTGAACCACCTTCCTGGTGGTTTTCTTCTTCCTCTACCACCTAGCACCCAAGATACTTGAAACCAGGGGTCGTAGGCGATGCATGGAGGGGCACAGAGGGGCGGGTGCCCCCCTGAGATTGGTGGCTGTCCAAGTCGCCAGCAGCTTCTGCAGGCAGTCGCTGCCATACCCACCCCCCCACCCTCGCTGCCGATGTTGCCAGCGGCAGCTGCAGGCAGTCCTCGCTCGCTGCCGTGGTGCCCCCCAGTCATGGGAGGCACCAGTCACTCGTGCCCAGGGTTATGCCAATATCTATAAATTGAAGTCCTAGCTTAATGCAGCTTTCAGAGCATCACCGCTGCTTCGCTGCTGCTTACAAGGAACTACAAGACACTGGCTCACAGCATTTTCTAAATGACAAAACAGCCTTTGTTTGCAGGCCTGCTGGTGTGAATTCAATGAAGCTGTCCTGCACAAAGAAAGGAGACTATTCAAAAGGAGATGGCCAAGTAGGAGCTAGGAAGAAGATTTGATTAATCAGTCAGAGAACAAGTAATCAGGAATGCCAAACACCTTGTTTTACAAGCATATCAACTCCAGGCATACTGGCAAGGGACCTTTTAGAGATGCTGGCTATTCTTATTAAACTGACATGAATTCAAAAATATTCCCCAGTAAAAGTTCATCCATTAAATGGCACTTGCATGTAAATATTGTGAAATGCTAATGCTAATTCATTTAAAAGAAACTAGGACATCAGCAGCTACTAGTTTCACATAACTTTGTTCTATCAAGACATGAAACACCTATGCTAATAGAAAAGATGATGTATGTTATATACTAATATTACTAAGTCCTATTCACAGAAAATGCCATCTCACTAGGCAAAACACATCCATCACAGCATTGTTGACTACCTTGCACATATAAATGAAACACAACAAGAACCACATTAGAAAAACATTATTAAAGTCGCAAACTCCAGTATGCTAAATACTATGCAAATGCCTTAACCTCTCTTTTCCTGAAATCCTTTGCCTCGTTCACTATATATTTTGTCACTGGGTGACAACAATTTGTTGACAGCAGAAAAATCAGGAACCTGTGGTTCCATGTTCCAGAAGGAAGCATGCTATAATGGGCACTGATTTCTCTTCCAGTGTAACTCTTATGCTCCAAATGTGTATCTAATTTAATAATTTAGCCCTGAAAAGGGAGATGTTTATCACTGCATTCAGATAAGCAAACAGGAATTACTCTAGTTCTCCAATGCTGGGTATATTCCCTGCCAGGAATCTGTTTTCAACAAGATTCTAGAGATCAAGAAAGATGAGAACAGCATGCCTGTGTTTAGAAGTAGCATATTCTTGTAGTCCCATGACAACGTGCACGTTTGACAGCTAAAAATACCATAACTGAACCGCTTTCATGTGGTCTGACCTAGTGCAAAGTCATCACCATCCTATGTGTAGTACTCAACCTCTACTTCATTACAGTATGACAGACATCATAATATTTCAGCTATACATGCAATATATGTTCATCCAGTTGGCGCACTGGATTTTAGGATTCCTCAATCCCAGACATATCTTCTCCAATACATCCAAAACTATGGCACATCATAAAAAGTAGCTGATCTCTTATATAGGTGACTGATTCTCTTTTCAAGTTGAAAACTTTTATAGTTTTTAAATGATGTGATTATCTAGCATTTCTTTTTCCAACCTTGTTCCAGCGTTTTGTTTTATGTCTGTTGACTAAGCACCACATTAAGAGGACCTCATAAATGATAGAACCACTAGATAAAGTCAAATTTTATATGAGCCTAAGTTTTATCGAAAATTCGAAAGACCTCTAATATTTTCATGGTCACATACTTCAGCAGTTCTTGTTACAACAATTTACAACCCAGCCATATCGAGGACATACTGGAAAATTGTACAAAATGCAGATCAGATTATAAAATCTTCATTCATGTATACACTTTTTGGCTGCTTTTTCTCTCTACCATACTATGGTTAAAAAAATAAACCATAACATTTCCACCTGAGAAGAATTTGAGTTAATGTTTTTTTCTTAAAATCTCTGCATAAGATTAAAGCAAAAAATAGGAGAAATATTTCCTTGAAAATGAGGTTCTTATGAACAAAATACATGTAATGCCAAAGCAGCAGAAAAGAAAAAGGCCAATAATAACACTATCTCCAAGAATCACAAAGCCTTGACCCTAGCACATGATTCTAATGTAGTTATTCAGAGGAAGCCTCATCATTTGCAAGGTCCTTGCCAAGATGTCACAGGATATACAGCTCCCTTGCCATGGATGCATAATTACAGCAACAACAATGAACTTCAGGGATTAATTTGAGAACTGTGCAAGAGTTCCTAGAAACAAGGGGGGGTTTTTTCTTGCAATCTCTTAAAATGAACTGCCCATACAGCTGGCAAAGATGTTACACAAGCTTTTGTGCACAAAGCATCCTTTTCAGTCGGTCCAATAAAAGATATCACCAAAAAATCTGTTCCTCTCACATATTTCTTTGACAACCATAGCTAAAACACCACTGCAGCCCCAGTACTCCTAGCAACCTCCTAAGTCGGGTGATGAACGACTACAGACATCAACCTAAGACAGTGTTTGACTTAAGCCTAAGGAGCCTAGACCCAGATTTGTTCGTGCTCTAAGACTTTTGGTGTTAAGATTCAATTTGTGACTTCCGTAGAAAAACAGGTGCCAGTCATGCAGATCAATCTAAATGCAAACCTTTCCCCAAAGGAACCAGGACTTTGGTTTGGGCTTATATTGATTTAAACAAAGTCCAAAGTCTTCATTCAAGGTTGACTCCCAGTGAGATCAAGGGAGATTTTGGCTGTCCGAGGCTATGGTACTTCCCGTTAAGCTACAAACATAACAGTACCTAAGCCCTTAGTACCAGAACAAGTACTATATTAAACTCAATGTATGAGCTTTGAATATAATAAAACTTTCCCTATCTCTTCTTAATCAGCCATAGTATTATGTAATAGCAGTAAAGCTTTAGCTGAATGATTTCTAAAAACCATGAGTAAATTAAATTTCACAAGCAAGTTGCTTAGAAGTCCAAGACTTGTATTGAAGTCAAGTTTCATTCTTGCTCAAAGAGACCAATTTCATCATCTGCATTGCTTCCAGACACTATTTTCATTTATATTTACTAAAACAGAAAAGCTATATACAAATGCAGGCAAATGTCCCCTTCCATCCAAAGAGACCTGTGGAAAATAGATAAGCCTAACCACCACTCACACCACAAACCTGGTGTCTCTATTTTCCTTGCTTTCTTCCTTGCAGATGGGACAGTTCCCATACATGTTCATGGGTTCTGAGTGTCACTATCCTAAAACTTTAAATCAAAGAAAGAGAAAGGGCTATAGCAGACTTCAAAGTGTAATAAAAGGAAGATGTAAAAATAATTTAACAATAATTATTCGAAGTGCAGTTGTGGCTTTTCTCTTGTCCTGCAATATTCAAAGGAGAAAAAGGAAGTAAGAAGTCTAAAATCAACTGAAAGTCAACAAGATTTGGCAGCTGTTAGGTCCCTATGAATATGTCTACAGTGTACCTCCAAACACATCAGGCCTAAGTATAGATTCAACCAATTAGCAAGGGAACAGAAATGCCACCACATGCCTGCAGTGGTCCATGCCAGGCTAGAGCATGCCTCCCCGCTTGGCTGGAGCAGACAGCTTGGACAAAGGCTAGCCCATCCACCCTGGGGGTAGGAGGGAGTGTTGCAGGGGAGATGCAAAGTATCCTGGGATGTGGGGGGACTGAGAATTGACTTGAATCTGGAAGGGATCTGGGACAGAAGCCCAATAAACCTATTTAAAAATAAATCACTTAAGTCTAATACTACACCCATCCAGGTTTATCTTAAACCAGTTGGCCATTTTGAAAGTGGTTTATGTGCACTAAACTTCTGTTATGTTACATATTTGAACCAGTTTACATGTAATTTCTGTCCCTAGCACAGAGGACAGGTGGTTCCACTTATATCCCATCTACCTTCTCACACTTGCACATGCCAAATCTGGATATGTAGGGGAGAATATACACTGGGGCATCCCTGCTGGCCAGTCATAAATTGCACCTCCCTGAATGCATCTGGAGGGCAACCACAAGTGGATCCCTGAGCAGCTTCACCATCCCATTCGTGGTCTGCCATGCGTGAGTAGCAGCAGAGAAGCAGGGAGTGTTTAGCAGCATCCCCTCCAAGACACACCCAGAAAGCAATGTGCAAATACCCCTTGAAACAGCCTTGGTGTTCAGGGAACACGCAGCACTCGGTGGGATGGAGATTCCATGTTTTCAAAGTTCTACTGTTCTCAAGCTGCAGGTCTCCCATTGACCTCAGAGATGCAAGATCAATAGGAAAGACCCTAAAAGGAAGTCAGAAGTCAGTCATTCTCAGCACAAAAGACCCACTGAAGCATGACAACTATAACAACCATACTAATCTGATTTTTCCAACAAGCTGGAGCAGGGGCTATCACTTGTTGGACACAAAATACTGGGTAATTCACCATCCGATAAATGTTTGACTGGCATGATTCCATTGCTGGTGTTCCTGCTTTTTGTTTTTGCCAAGAAGAGCCCATAACTTGGGCTTCTGAAATATGAAAAATATAAGCATTTTTTATTCACTCCTCATGTTAAAGTTTCTTGGGAGCACAGATAGTCTCATTTAATGATTCAGTAGAGATAGGGGAAGTATGTATGATGCAAATTTGTTAAATATTCAGCATCTTCTTTTAACCAAATCAGAATCTACAAGCTTGAAAGCTTCTGTATTATAATACCCTATTGAATGACCTTTTATATTTATTCTCTGGAAACCGTGCATTAGACTTAATAACCATACTCTCTCATTATCATTTATTCTGACCTAAAGACTAATTTTGCAGTCTGCAGGGGAAAACTTTTCCTGATAATTAGTTCTCCTTGGTTGTAGTCCAAGAGAAATGACAAATTTCACCTTGTTTCAGATGCCTCCTGATAACAGTTCAAGCCAGCTGAAAAAGCATACATAATTTTAATGTGCAGAATTGTTTCTCCTGCAGTTGCCCCACAATTCCCACCCCCATTCATTTTCATTCTTCTCTCCTCTGGTAGCTTTGGTCAGAGAACGATCAGTCAGGTCTTCTCCCCCTTTTTTTCTGGACAAACTCTGAGTTTGATTGGTAACATAATGAAATGTACCAAGTCTTTAAGTCCTCACACACCATCTCCAATATTGCACATAAAAGGCTCAGAGCATTCATACCCTCATCGTGTTACTCAAGAAGTAACTTTTAAAGGTAACACCAAAAATGCCCGTATGTGCTTGGGTGCTCAGCTACATGTCAAATCCTTTACAGGCACACCACCAGGAGCAGGACTGGGCCTACAAATTCAGCAGAATTCCCCACTTTCTTCCAGGGAAAGGTACAGGACCCCGTCCTAGGAAAATACACATGCAAAATAGAAGAATAATGCATAAATGCTTGATTAATTGGGAGGGGAGGGTTGCCTACAGCACAGAGGCTTTTCTACAATTGTTATAGGTACATTTGAAAAACTGCCTCATTTGCTAAATGCCATTAACTAAATGTGCTAAAGATAAAAAGACCTCCTTGAAGTGACTACTACAAGCAGAATGCAATTCAAACATATGAGCAAAACACAAACATATGCACAACTCGCGTGAGTTGAACATATGTACAACTCACATCAAGTTGTGCAATTCATACATACAAGCAAGATACTTGAACATATGCACAACTCCCATTTGAGACCCGCATGAGACTATTCACATGCTTAAAGGTGACCGTGTTTTCAATGTTCCTGCTAAATTAGAAGCTGCATGCCATAGCCTCAAACATTCAGAGAAAATGCTAGCACACAGGGCTGTACACACAAGTAAAGATAAATAGATCATAAGAGGGATCTTAGAGTTTGTGACAAAGAGTAATGGCAATGTACTCTTCAGGAGAATCAAACATTTTGTTTCAAGTTATCATTGTCTTTTGACTACTGTGCAATTCCGACTACCAAAATCTGAAGGAGAAAGACTACTCTAATAATGCTTTCAGAAGTAGATCACAAAGTCTAGTGCTCTAAGATCTAGGATAAAGAATCCATAAACATAAACCCCCAAAGGAAAAGGAAAAAAAATCTATTGGTAGTGATCAGAAAAGAGATTAATGAACAAATCCACAGGAGGCTTTGTTGTCTGAATTCAATCCCTTCCTAAAGGGATTGTTACTTTATGTTACTGTATGTAATTTCAGATATGATATGCCAGTATACAGAGCCTGGTAATGTGAGCATGGAGGCCCGCTATCCTTTTATCCCTGTTTTAAAGCCAAAAAAAACAATATCCACATAGATTTTTAAAAAGATACATTCATACATATTCATAAAGTACTACTTTTTTCTGGTAAAGCTCTCATAAAAACCCAGAAATCAACATCAATTTGTTTTACAAAAAAATTTGATGTTACTTTGCTGAGGCTACACTTTTCTCCCCATTTATTGAGATACCTAAAGGATATGTATCACAGAAGTCTCATGAGCAGGCGATGATCAGGATGAAGTGATGCCAGTGTCCAGATCATGGGTGGCACCAAGATACTTTGTGTTGAGGTTTCATGTTGAAGAAAGAATCCATTATACATAGCTAATTACAAGGACATAGCTTGAGCAAACATTGTCTGTTTTCACTCATTTTTCTGATACCATTGGAGCCCAGTGAGGCCAGGGAGTGTGCTCAGCACCAATTCCTGCATTGAAGTCTCTGAGCAGGAGGAGTTTTTCATTAGGTGAAATATTACTGATTAAGGCACAAAGCTCATCGTAGAAGCAGCCCTTTGATTTGGATGAAGCGATGAGAGCTACAGCGTATGCACATCAGAGACTGAGAGGACCAGAGGCAGCAATGAGCCAAAGCACCATTAATCTTTCGGAGCCTTTCTTTGGGATTTCCACTGCAAACAGCAGTTTATTTTTGACTGCAAAACCAACACCATGCTCTCTGATTTCTTCAGGCTGTTTACCACACCAGAAAAAGGCACAGTTCTTTTCTTTCAGGCAGCCAGTGTCTGGTAGCCTGGTCTCCTGTAGAACAGCAATATTAATATTCAGTCTCAACAGGTCTGCATCAATGACTGGAGTTTTGCCTGCATCATCAACAGTTTGGAGGTCATTGGATATACCTGGGGCCATTGCACATACTTTCCAACTTCCAGTCTTTAGGTTTGAAAGTTTTTTCCTCGCATTTTTTGTAGTAGATGGTGGTGCATGATAGAAATCTGTTTCCAAATTGATTCTCTAAGCTCCAAGCACCCATTGAAGCAGTAGGTTATAGTAGGAAGATACCTTAATTGGCTAGGGACTGACCAGCTTGAGGGGGGCGATAGTTTTCCAGTGAGGTGCGATGATCTCTCCCCACCAGAGACAACCCCTGGCACCTGGATCTATGCCAATCGATCCATGGCTTATTACCAGTAACTGTAGACTCCCTTTTGTTTCAACACATTGGCAAAGCCTGGAGTAACGTCTCTAGGGCACAAAAGCCTGGGCATTTTCTAGGTCACCAAGAGTTACCCAAATGTCAGAATCACCCTTTTGGTTTTGCCAATTCATCCACCGGAAAGGTTGAACTAATACAATGTGGGGCTGGAAAAGTTATAGGAGCTGCCAGGAAGAAGACTGAATAATTGCATAACTGTCTTAGGAGCTCCACTCTGGATTTTCTTTCAAGGTTTACTCCCTTAGCCTTCACCTCTCGCGAGGCAATCCACAACATAGTGGTTGTGGTTATTGTCATCATCTTCCATCAGCTTTGCCATTGGGAAATGCCCTCTTCTGCCACCTCTGCCATTGTGATAACCAGAGGGCAGTTTTAATGACAAGAACTGTCCCTCTCTACTAAGTTCAGCCTGCTGATGAAGGCCCAAGCCATGGCACATGGAGCCATTAGTAAGAGTGGGATACAAGTGAGGACTAATAATTTGAAACCACTTTACCAAGGTGTCGCCTTTTGAGAAACAAAGCTTTCTCAAATACCCCATGCACCCCAAACACCCTGGCACAGCATTCGTTAATCATTCAGATGCAGGACTGCAGTCTTATGGATCACTTTTCTTGTGCTTGTGACAATTTCAGTCTGACCATTAGCCTAAAGAAGATAATAGTCATGGGTCAACAAGCTGACCACCCTGCTGAAGTTAGAATAAATGATGAAAACCTGGAAATGGTTGAAAAATTCACTTACTTGGGCTCCACTGTCTCTCAAAATCTTGGCTGAGAAGCTAAAATTAATGCTCGCATTGGAAAGACAAGCAACTGCATGGTTAAACTTCAAAAGAGTTTGGAAAAACAGAGTGCCCACTCAATTGACAAAGTTGTCCACTTACTGTACTTTCATACTTAGCTTTCTACTGTACAGCAGTGACACATGGATTACTTATGCCAAGGAACTGAACAGTTTCCATCTTCAATGTTTCTGGTGTATCCTGGGCCTAACATGGCATGACAAATTCTCCAGCTTTGGTCTTCTGGAATGGGCCAAGGTACCCAGTACATTCATGCCTCCATTGGTTAGGACATGTGAATCATATGGGCGCTGGCCAAATCCCCAAGGACATACTCTACGGTGAGCTGGCCACTGGCATACATCAACTTGGATGACCCAAACTCCATTTTGTGGACATCAGCAAGAAAAACCTTCACAAGTTGCACTGATGGCCAACACTGGGAATCAATTGCTTTGGACCGCTGCAAGTGGAAAGCCACCATGAAACAAGGCATATATTGCTTTGAGATGAAGAGGGTCAATCATGAGATAAAGAAAAGGTGTCAGAGGCAAGCAAGACAAAACGGTACTTGGCACACCAATGCAAGCTCAACCGAGTACATATGTGCAACTTGGCAGAGCGTCTGCTTGTCATGCATCAGACTCCTCAGCCACTCAAGCTGTGATGGTACCCAGTAACCCACCAAAGGCGTAATCTCCACTGTCTCCTGACGTTGATGCCTGCCAGTGATGAATAAAAGGATACGTAATGTGAAAGTAATGCGTGTAACAGCAGGTGGAACCACGGAGCAGTCTGCAGAGTTATGGTTACTATTATATAGGACTGCAAGGCCCAGACACCCCCAGAGACTGGGAGGCCAAAAAAATATAAGGAAGAGGAAATTTGAAGCTGGAGTAAGCGGAAGAGAGAGGACAGTGTGCACACGGAACCTGGTCAGCCCTACACAGAGGAGCTCACAGCGGAGCTGGAGATCTCCATCAGCCAGGCCTGTGAACTAAAGGAGCTGAACTCAGACTTGGGAGCAGCTGCAGGCTGCTAAAGGCTCTAGGAACTAAAAACTTATTTGGAGACACCTTCCGGAGGTGTGGGGTGAAATTACGGTGCTGAGTATATATTATCACAGTGCTGATGTTTCTTCACCTTTTATGTGGTCCTTCCCTTTGGCCCGTTGGCTTGTGACCCTCACTCCTGTGATTTTCTGTATAAAAGTGAGAACTCCCCCTTGTTTCTTCTTCCAGTTTCTGGGGTTGCAGGGTTGGCACAGATGTTTGCAGTAGTTTAATGGCACATTTTCTTCACTTCTTTGATAATTTGATGTTCCAGAATTCATGCTGGTTTTTCAAAGTAAAATCTACCACAAACTGACCTTCACATCAGCTTTTAAATACGGTAGATGTTTCCAAATGGATTACTGAAAAATACCAATAGAGTAGACAAGTTCTTGATTGACAGTAGAAATGAAAATGAATCTGCAACAAAATCATTTACTCAATAAAATCAGCCTTTTTCTAATATCCCTCTGTTTTTCCAATTTTTTTTTTAATTCAACTTTTTCCTCTACAGATAGAGCACTCAGGCTTTGTCCAAAGAACCATTCCAAGAAAGTGAATAAGAAGGCTACTGCAATATTTGTTCCCTGGTTGCAGAGTTCAGATGTAATGCTTTCTCATATCACTCACACCAAGGAATTGAGAGTTTGTGCGCAGTCTTGGTCAAAAGGATGGACAAATTGCTACACCCCAAACAAAATACACCACTTTCTAGAAAAGCACAACATTCAACTTGAAGGCAATCACACAAGCAGCACAAAACTCAATATTTAAAAAAGCGAAACAAGGGTGAAGAGACCATGAGTTTATCTTTACATGAGTGAAACACAGGGGAAAGGAATTGAAAACTCGTATCTAAAAAATGTTGCAGTTGGCCCCACTGGATAGATGGACATTATGGGTGAAATCTGGACTTCATTGAAACCAAAGTCAGTTTGGCCACTGACTTCAAAGGGGTCACAAAAATCTATGCTTTCAATCCTGTTTAGTTTCCTGTCTTTTAATATCATCTTGATAGATTACTGTGAATAATTTCAAGACACCAAAGCTAGGGACACAAATGACACGTAAACCGGTATAAGTGATCAGAAATCAGTTTGAACCTGTAACAGAAAAGAAGTTCAGGGGAGATAGACCAGTTTCAAAATGGCTGAAACTAGTTTAAATAGACCTGGATGGATGTAGTATCAGACTTAATTGATTTAGGTTAAACCAGTCTATGGAACTTCCGTCCCACATCCCCTCCCAACTCAAGTTACTTCTCAGTCCCCCAGCATCCCAGCATGCCTTGCGCCTCTCCTGCCAACCCCCAGTCACAGGGGGGGCTAGCCTTTGCCCCACTATCTGCTCTCCCCTTCCCCCCAAGGTGTCATAGAGCTGAGGCAGCAAAGACCCTGCTCCCCAGCCTAGATAGTGGAGGGCACTGCAGCCAGGAAGGGGATGGGGGGGAAAAACAGAGCCTCCCACCCTGCCCTCCCCAGCTGGGTGCTATGCAGCATGGGGGCCCCACAGCAGGGGGTTTTCCCCTGTAGCCTGGCTTTCCTCCCTGCAGCCAAGCTGAGATCTGCATGGTGTGGGGCTTTCCTCCCCGCCACAGCCCAGCTAGGGGATCACCTCTGCCCTGCCCCCATGCTAAACCCATCCTCTTAGCTGTGGGGGGCAGGGGTAGGAGCGGGGAAACAAAGTCCTCCCACCCCACCCACATCCCCCCCAGCTAGGGTCTGCACAGGCAGGGGGGATTCCCTGCACTGGGGGCTTTTCATCTGGTGTCTGGCTTTCCTCCTGACTATTGCCTAGCCGGGCTGCAGTGAGCAAAGCTGGCCTATGGCGGAAAAGGCCTCACCGCAGGGCCACTCGCACTGTGCAGACCCCAAATGGGAGGGCTCTGGTTGAGGGGGGGGTCTTCTGTTCCTCCCCCCCCCCCAGGACTGCCATGGCTACCAGCTCTGGAAGCCTAGGGCTCAGTGCAGGGGAAGGTCTGTGGTGCCAGCAGAGAATTGGGGGCACGTGTCTGACAGCCAACTGGGGATGGTCCCGTTCAGCTGTGCTCTACTACCAAGCTGGGATGTGTGCAGAAGCACGCCCCTGACCAGTGGAGGCATTTGCTTGCTTTCCCCACAAAGACGAATATGTGTTATGTTTGCTCGTGATCCAATTGTCATAGCTTAGAGAAACCCACAAAGGTTGGATCGATTGTGCCTTGGGCTGTTCGGCTGTACTTAGCCGAGAAGCCTTCCACTTCAAAATGGGTGATATCCCTGTCAAATATGCAAAATAGATTATATATACACAAGACAGATCAGAGTGGTACTTTATGAACATTGGCTACAACTCGTTATTTTCATGTTAATCACACTATAAAATTCAGTTAAAAGGACTAAATAAAATATTAAGTTGCAGCATGTTCTGGGTTTGCAAAGAGCAATTTGAAATACAAGCCTAGTTTTCTGATGTGGCTATCAACAAGTTAATGGACAAGGAAAGTTGGGAGGGAACAAGATATTTTTGAGTTTGTCTCCCTGGAACAGAATGTCAAGAAATTAAAATCAGATTAGGAAAGCTGTGACAATGTTTCCACCTGGTGGAGACAGATGATAATTAGCAGCTACTCTCAGCCGTCCAGCTTTCATGTGAAGAGCCAGAGCATTAATGGCAACGAGGAATTTCTTTTCATTGGGACAGCAAGGTCATATAACCTCACATTTTGGGAGGGGGGAATACATCCATTTCTTCAGAGTACAAGGGGCAAACTAGAAACTGCCGGTCCTCTTGCATATTCATCATGACCTGGGAGGAGACGCTCTCTTCAGTGGTACTATGAAGCGGTCTCCCAGCCAGACCAAGTGTATGCAAGTCACCACATTGTGCATAATAGGACACCTGGGAAACATAAAATTGACTCATACACATATGGGTTTCCTTCCTACTCAAGGACCTTAGGAAGTAAAATGGAGAATCAACTAAGAATCCTGACCCAACCAGCAAGCAAAACGTTTACATGTGGTTATGGTCATGTTGTCACCAAAGTTATAGCTTCATTCCTCTTGTCTTGATGAATGAAAGGTTCTCCAAGAGATCTAAAAGAACCGTGGAGAAGTCTAACGCTGCCATGAAAGTGATGGTTTGGGAATCCCAAAGTCAGATACTACAATATCATCCTGTTCCAAAGTCTAGGAATATAATGGCATCACAAACTGACATTTTGTACAAAGGAAATACCACCACCACCAGCAACCTACCCACCTCAAACGAAACCTTTTCACAGTATGAAAGTAGCCATTGTCTAAAGTCACAGAGATCATTTGTTTGGAAACAACTGTGAAGACCTCAGAATCTGTCTGTAAAATCCACTTGAAACCCTTTTTACGACACCTTTTAAGACTGTGAGATCTCCCCTACTGCTACTCCAAATGGAGAATACATTATACCCATCTTCTGTTATATCCTCTTGCACATGATTTCCAGATAACAAACTGCACTAACGATAAGCAATTTAGCTTACTAAAGAGACTGTTCTATAGGGCAATTGTGGATTTTAAGACTGCTATTTCTCAGTGAATTGTACATGTTTAAGGCACTCGGCAGACTTCGGAAAAGCAACTGCAAACAAAAATAAATAGTCCACTTAACTTATGGATCCAAGATTCATTAAATCTTCAGCTGCATGTACTGAAGGTTGCACAGGACTAATATCTTGTATTACTTATCACAGTTACTTTAAATCAAGGCACTAGAAGTGTAGCTGAGTGAACGTGCAAAATCCACAAAAGCAGGCAAGACAGTTTGCCCCCAAAGTGCTGAAAGGCTTGTACAAGGTGTCAGGATTAGACTGAGACAAAGAGAGAGAGAATATACCACTACACACTGAAATCTATGATTGAAGAAGAGCTGCAGAGAGCAGCTCTCACTTCCCAACTCAAGCTGCTTTGATTTCCTTCTCCAACGTTGTGGTGCAGAGAATAACAAATCAAACATGTATAGAAAAAAATTTAGCCAATTACTTTATTCTAGGTTTCTGTCCATGGTTCATTCGCCCACAGACACTGGCACTTATTCTTTAGTATTTGAAAATGTTTGTATGTTTTATGCAAACAGATTTCAGCTTCTGGGTTGTTACTAAATTATTTGCTTCAGCTATTTCTTGTGTGGGGCTCATGTCAGGTCATCTAACTAATCTGGCATTGTTTCTGCTCCTGAACTGGATGATAAACTTTGTAAAAAGAGAAATAGTCAGAGCACAAATTACACCAGGCATGTACCCACTTGCAAGGTCAACGAATGCCTCCATGCAAAGAGCCATTTCCAAACCTCTGTGCAAACAAAACCCCAGAAATGTTCTTAGAGAAGCAAACGCAAGGAGGGATAGGGACAGCAGATTGAAAAAGGACTTCAGAATTTGCCAAGCTATTTGAATAATTTTCCCATCTATTTTCCCAGCTCTGTTGCAGAGCCTGGACCACAGGACAGCACTTATTAGTACCCAAGTGATAAGGTGTCTAAAAGAGCAGCAGTGATGACACCTGACTGACTTTTGAATCCAAAAGAAAGCCCAACTCATTGGTTTAGTATAATCTAAAAGCAATAAAGGATCAGAAATACTAAGTGCCGTGGGGTCAATCAAATCAGCGTACAGAAGATGAGTTTGGAACAGCGACCACCTCACCCTCGTCAGAATGAACCCATGCTCGTTTTACAAGGAGAGGAAAGGTCATCACGGCATTGAGCTTCTCCTGAGATGCTGGACCTTTTTACCCGTATACCTCCCATTCAACAGCTTCACTACTTTAGTGAACATTAACCCCCTGGACATGCTGCAAGCAAACTCCAGCTCTCCAGCTGCATCTACACAAGCAGCGGACTGTGCGGTTGTTACTGCACAGTCATTTAGTACTTGCATAAGCACGAGCAAGTGCTATCCCGGTACCATTTTTTTCACATGCTAATGTGCAGGAGCAATGAGATTGCCTGCATGCCCACCTGTGTCAAGTGTGCTAGAGTTTATGATGATTAGAAGGAACAGGCGTTTATAGACGTACTCATGAAGGCGGGGGGTGGGGGGCGAAGCTTTAATTAGCGCAGCTCTAAGAGCCGCACTAATGAAAAGCTCCTGGAGTGTCGCATGCATCAGCATGAACATTTATCACTGAAAAATGGTAGTGGGGTGCTTTGAACTAAAGCTCAAATGAACTTTAAAGAGCCCCACTGCCATTTCTCAGCATGGGGACACATGATGCATGTACAGTAATTTCCGTGCTCCAGGAGACTCGATTAATCAAGTCTGCTCCAGTGCACTGGAATTACAGCACATCGGAACAGCCACCTGCACGTGTATAGGAGCCCATTAATCCTTTATTTGAACATGTGTAAATTCTCCAAGGCATAGGGTAAGTGTTAAAATGCGCTAAAGAGACAAGGGTACCACTTTTCCCTTTTACACTGAATTGACATGTTCTATTCTGTGAGGTTATGTCAAAGCTATTATCTTTGTCTTGATATGTAGTTTGGGAAACATGTAAGGATATTTAGCCAATTCATTTATGGGCCATCTCCTAGGACACATCTACATGCCTTGTAAAAATAACAATGAAGTATGAAGACCCCAATCTAATGAAGCCAATAGTGCTTTGCCATTAATTTATGAGGCACAGGTTGGAGTACTGGAAGGCACTTAAGAAAAATCCAACCTGCCACAACACCTCAGTCAGGGAACAATCAAAAAGAAAACAAAAGGGTCCAAAGGATCTGCTCCAACCAATTAGATAAATAGGAGACAGACAGGTGGCCAATGCACAAACAAGGTTCCCAAGTGATCAAGAAGTTACCTGAACCCAATAGCACTTGCACTATGACTTCCAAGCTGCCAGAAAGGAGCTTGCGCCATGGATCCTACCCAGATTTAACTTGGTCATTCCTGAGAGATAAATATATATTGTGTGTGCATGCTGAATACCCAGCCTAAAGTATCTTGGATAATTAAAGTCAAGATTACTGAGTGTAAGTGATCGCTTTGTCAACTGAAGCCCGTGGTAGATATTTGCAACAATTTCCCCTCACGTTTATTGAAAAGCTTTGCAGACACAGTAAATGTGACTTGCTATGCAAAAACATTTCCTTTTTTGAACTTTACACATTGTCAAACAAGTTAAAGATCTAAAATCTGAAAATGTAAAGCGGGGGGTGGGGAGGTAAAAAGCAAGTTGTTCCTGTCAGACACAGTAGGACTTTCACTTACCTGAAACTGCTACGTGATCTTCAGCAACTGAACTGAAGCAATACCCTGCTGCTAGTGTCACCAAGGCTGTACTTGAAAGTCCCAAAGCTTCCTCTGATGTAACCAGCTATGATAGCACCCACTTAACGGCCATCTACCAAAAAAGAGACCTATGCAATGGCTCTCTCTTCCTCTTGGAACCTAGCATCAAAAAGCAGCATATAATCCCAGACTTTGCTGGCAGTATGTTGGTATCTGAACCCCCTTGGCAGCATCGTCTCAGATCTCTGCTGCAAAACACATAAAAGAAAACCTTGGGGCACGAACCTACAAAACACTTCCATGCATACTTAACTTCACTAGTACTTCAATAGAAGTACTCACAGAAGCAATATTAGTTGTGTCAGAAGGGCTTTCCAGTATAGGGGTCCCAGTGGGGGGAAAAAAAAGAAACCCAAGAGGTTGGTTGAAAGAAGACCATATTTTTTTCACAAAAACGTAGCTGTACTCTTCCCAGGTTCAAAAAGGAACAACAGTTTCATCTCCTAAAACTATTAAAACCTTTTTTCTTTTTTGGTATTTTCATTTAAGAATTTTCATTTAGTCTCCTCTCTCCCACCTTACTTTATTTCTCCAGCTTTCTTATTTCAGTGTTTGCTACTAAAATATGAAAGAGAAGCAGGAGAAATAAGAAAAAAAAAAATCACATTTTCTTCTCACCAAAACTCCCCTCAAAATTAACACAACAACAAAACATGCATCTAAAAATAAAAGACTTTCTGTCAAAAAAAAGGAGTTGAAAATAAAATATTTTAGCCCACAGTAGAAAACACTTGATTTATTTTTATAGAAGGACCCTTTGATGAGAGGGGCATGTCAACTGATTAAATTTTTAATTAGAGTAGGGGTCCCAATCCATCAAAACACCTCTCCCATGAAAGGGGCAGTTGAATAGGACATCTTAAAGACTGCGGGCCCAAGCTGACCTAGTCCAACATCTCAGAGCAGACCAGAGGCCTGGCTTGGTTCGTTGATTGATGGACACAAAGATTTTTAAACAACCTGGTTGCTATTAAGAACAAAGGGAAATAACAACAAAGGGACACAAACGGGTGACACAAAACCAAATAAAGTCCAGAGAACGTGAGGAGACCACAGCAGAAATCCTTCAGAGGCTGCTCCCACTGGCAATGCAGCACTGCGCTGCAATATTGCAAAGCAACCGCTCTTACTCGCACCCACTCATGTATAACATAGACACAGGCTGCCTACAGACGTGCTCATTTGCATTCTAATTAAACGCTCTGGTGTCGCATCACTCATGTGTATTAAGCCCCTCTCCCCCACAACTTTTCAAAATGGCCGTGGGGGCACTTTAACTAAGCCTCATCGAACGAACTTCAGATCAAGCATCATTTTGAAGCACACGGGGGCTCAATACACATGAAGGAAAGCCGTTTTAATTAGAACAGCTGTCCGGGAACTGCTCTAATTAAAACGCCACCCCGAGCACATGTATAAGCAGGCACAGACACTAACAGAACAAGGACAGACACGACTTATACTCACACCTTACAATACTCACTCAAGACAGAAGGCAAAATGCTACTTAGGGAGAGAGATCTTTGCTCAATGGAGCCCCAAGTAGTACTGGGATCCTTCTCAGGTTTGCTCAGACACAAAAACAAGTGCAAAATGAAGACTCTCAGACACAACCACAACAACCGCCACTCCACAAGCTACCACACCAAATCCACAAAGCCAACTCACACCACAACTCCCAGACCCAAGGCCCAAGCAGGGTGCTCTTATGACTCATTTTTATAGGGCAAAATTTTGCACGACCAACCCACTCCTCTTTTACAAGGCAAAAATCATGCACAATCACCCCACTCCTGGTGACCAATGATCATCTGTCTCTTGCTGTCAAACAATCTGTCAGTCACTCCTTGATACATTTACTTACTCTTCATTACTCACATCAACCATGCCACACTTTCCTGCCAAACTCGCATTAACACCACATATGCTGAACTCTCAAAATAGGCCAAAAGGTGGAATTGTTCAGGCCTTCCAGAAAAATCCAAACTCTGGGTTAACTGTGTATGCCTTACGTAAATGGACGAATAACCAGAAACATAAATGCAATTCATAAACTGTAACTAAAAGCTGGAGCATACAGACCTAAGGTTGGGCTGTGCTAAGCAAAAACAAGCTAAATCCAAATCTGTGGGGCAATGGTGCCATCTAGACAAGAATGAAATATTATGGGTTAAAATAGGTTTCCCTTATTTATGAAAGTGATTCCAGGTGAATAAGGGCAGCAGGAGCATACAATATTTAATTCACCCCCCTAAAGTAGGAATTAACCTAGGAAATAATCCTTAATATTTCTGAAGAATATAAATACACACATACACTTTGTTAAAATAACTTTATTAAAATAACATGGACAAACACTCAAAAGTTAGAAAATGTCTAACCTCAATTTAGTCTCCTGTACATATGCATTATGACAATCTTTAATAATATGATCATATATTGGTTTTTTGACTGATTGAACACACACACTCAAATAACAGTCATCCATTTAGCACTGTCACTCAGAGAAGACAATTTAAATCAGGCCCCTGCCAAGGTCTCTCCTGGGCATAGTTCTGTTGAATATATTCATTAAACAACTTGAATGAGGGAATAGAAAGCACACTTAAAAACTGTGGATAATATACAGCTGAGAGGGGTTACCAGGACTCTGTAGGACAGAGTTTGAATCCAAATTGATCTAAATAAATTGGACAAATGGTCAATAAGATGGATAAAACCAAGTACAAACCACTACACTTAGGAAGGAAAAATTAAGTGTAAACACAAATGTAAAGTTTGGAGTATTTGGGGAGACATCAGTAGTATAGAAAAGGCTCTGGGAGGTATGGTGGACTACAACTTGAAGACAAGTCAACAATATGAGAAGGAGATAGATGGTACATGTTCAGTTTGGTCAGTGCTAGAGGCTGTGAGACTGGTGGACACTCAACAAGAAGGGAGCAAAACTCCAGTAACACTTAGCTGAGCACATACGACTTGATTTTTCACAGGTTTATAATCCAGCCAAACCTACATGGCTTTTCAGAGGGATGAGAGAAGGCGCACCTCTGATTCAAAGCCTAGTACCCTTGACATTTTGTTAGTCCTTACACCAAAAAATGAGATACTAGCACATGAGAAAGAAAAGGTCTCAGGCATTTAACGTGAGTAACATAATGCAGTCTTCCATAGTCTTATTCTTGGAAACTGAATAATTTGGGCTGAATTTTGTCTAAACACTTTTGAGACAAACATTCTCCATGGAAAATTTCAGCCCCAAGAAGTTCATTTGCAGTTATGAGCAAAAAAAAATGGGTTCTTACAATGGGACCGGTCAGGCAACCTTAAAATAGGATACATTATGAGCATTGGCTATAACAAATCTCAAACTTTACTAACTTTGAAAAGCATGAAAGGTGCCCAGCACATGAAACGTATTGCTAAGTTCTCCTGTCTGGCTCATACCTTACCTTCTCTTTAAAATGTTACTGTAGCACAATCACATCAAAACAAGATGGTACCATCAAAGCGACAGTACGTCAGTGATAGTCAATGGATGCAACTTGTAGTTGTATGAAGGTTTTGGCATGTGAACTGGTGGAAAACTCGCCTATGAATATAGCTCATTCCTCATCAGGTATCATGTCAATTGCTGAAAGGAATGATTATTGTTAAATAAAATGCACACGCTTTCATGGTTATACTAAGTTACCATCCCTGTAGTTTATATCATTGAATTTGTTCAGCCTCTGTCAAATAAAAGATCTCTTTCAAATCCACTTTGTATTTGATTTGTATTGCTGCTGCCATCTCAGCCAAAGCCTGCTCACAAGGTGCACAGAGTTTG
Source organism: Crocodylus porosus (assembly GCF_001723895.1). Lineage (NCBI taxonomy): Eukaryota > Metazoa > Chordata > Crocodylia > Crocodylidae > Crocodylus > Crocodylus porosus. Next base: position 6,252,074 of record NW_017728924.1, on the reverse strand, counting down.
CTTTTTAAACCAACCAAGCTAAAATAAAATTCTGGGTCTGGCCTGTTGAGCATCTGCCATGAAGGGTCCACTTCTGACTAATTTACATGTTACGTAGATAAGGAACATAAGTCTCAAAAGGGACCTCTTGGTTCTTCTAGTCCACACTCAGCACAGGCAACTAAGTCAAAAAAAACCTCCTTTATAAACTTGCTCAGGTTCCAACTCAAAAGCACTTTGGTTTCTTGATTCCCCACTACTCCTGCTGAAAGACCATCACCCACCCCCTAGGAATTTCAGTCCAAAGAGGAGATAAGAAGGGGGTAGAAATTTAAGAAGTCAACCACAGGCTTGTCTACGCCACTGGCATTGCTTCGTCAGCTAAGAGCATAAGTCACTCCTGATGTGGGCAAAGCAATGCCAGCGCAACAGTGTTTGTTCTAGATTAATTTAGTTTATTTTGGGAGGGAGTATATCTATGCCTACATGAAAACCCCTCCTGTCACCATATGAATATCTCCACAAATGGGCTCTGCCATGACAGCTAAGCCAAGGCAGCCATATTGGCAGCAGCTACGTACCATAGATGTGTCCTTACAATCTATGTCACGTTTGTGGTTTGACAGACATACTAGGAGCTCATAATTTCCAAACAGAAATTAAGCTGGACAAACTGTCACACGAGCTACAAAGCGTACCTGGATTTCACGGTTGTTTCATATCTGTCTTTTATATTTCATTTTTCAAGACTGGCCCATGTTAAATGACAATTGTTACCTTACAAATCCACTTTATTTGCAAGGTGGAAAAAATCCCCACAAAGATGCTGTTGATATAAAGAACACTTTACAGCTGAAATAAGTTTCACAGATCACCACTAGCAAAGAAATCCATTTTACCTTGTTCAGAGATCAATAGAACCTTTTAATTTCTCTTGTATTTCACATATAAGACCAATGCTGACTCTCTCTTCCCCTCCCCCCATTCACCTCTTCAAAAAAGAACAGCCCAAATGCAACAAATTCAGTCAAAGGGTAAGCAATTCTAAAATGAATTTGGTTCTACTTATTGCTCATTATCATCTCAACCAGTGGTGCTCAACCTTTTCAGCTGGCGGGCCAAATGGGCAGTACCCAATCCCTGTGTGGGTTGGGTCAGCCAATGGACCCAATTCAGTGCCCAGGGTGAACATGGAAAGGTCACATCTGGCCACACAGAAGGCAGCAGACTTGACGTAGGTGTGCAGGGAAGGAGGCTTGGCCCAGGCCCACAGAGGGAAAGGGGCATGACCTGGCCACTACCCAGCCCCAAGGGGTGGGGAGGGGAAAAGTGGCCTAACCCCATGTGTGGAGGGGGTACGACCCAGCCCCAAACCAGCTACGCAGGGAGAGGGGGCATGATCCAGCCTTGCAGGAGGGAGGGATTGTAAGCTGGCCCCACCAAGAAGGTGAGCTGGAGAAAGCGGGGTAGGTAAACCTCCAACCAACTGCACAGGGGGAGAGGATGTGTCCTGGCCCCAACCCAGTTAAGAAAAGGGGAAGGGGCATAGCCTGGCCCATATCTACCCATGTCGGGGGAGAGCTATGGCCTGTCTTTGACCTGCCCTCTGGGCTTGGGATTTTGGAAACAGGGAGTAGTGGCAGTACTGCCACTGCTCCTCTGCTATCAAATTTCCCAACCATTGAGAAGCCCCATAAGTTGGATTCCAAGGGTCTCTGGACCACATTTGGTCCACAGGCTGGAGAATGAGCACCCCAATCTAAACTAGTGAAAACAACAGAGAGGGGAACTGGTAAACTTACTAAATGGGTAC